>NC_079906.1:2743710-3047085 GCF_024868665.1 Triplophysa rosa | reverse complement strand
GCGACTTTACTAAAAATTACTGTGTTTACTCATTATTTTAAGCAAACTGCAATCTCAATAAATTTAGTAACATTTATAGGAAGAAATTAAGTAATGTGCAAAACTTATTTTTTTGAGGAAAATCAGCCTATTTAATTGAGCCATATTTACTAGGGCCACGAATCATTTTTTACAGTGCAGCTAACAATTTTTGGTTCCCAGAACGTTCCCCTAACGTTAGTTTTTGGTTCCCAGAACGTTATTTTCTAAGGTTCGTTTTTGGTTCTCCAGGAAAGTTTTCTTTACGTTAATAGAACGTTAGTTTCTGGTTCCCATAACGTTCTGGGAACCAAAAACTAACGTTAGGGGAACGTTACCCTAACGTTATAGAAACCATGAAACTAACGTTTTATTTCCGTAAAGATAACCAAAAACAAACCTTAAAAACTTTCTGGGAACCAGAAACTAACGTTAGGGGAACGTTACCCTAACGTTATAGAAACCATGAAACTAACGTTTTATTTCCGTAAAGATAACCAAAAACAAACCTTAAAAACTTTCTGGGAACCAGAAACTAACGTTAGGGGAACGTTCCCAGAACGTTAGCCTAAAATATTTTTCTCGGTCCGTTTACACGGTAATGAATACATCCATGCTGTGTTTTTATCCATCGCGTGTCTAACGTTAATCTAATTAAAATAAGTAAAATACATCATCCCACACAATATGGAGGATGAAATCAATGCATTAGTTTATTCTTTAGCCTAATAATTCCTTTTTCATCACTAAAGTAGCCTAATTTTCGATTTAAACAGCACAGTATATCATTTCTAATAAAACCACACTGTGTGTAGGCCTACCTCAACATCAGACATTATAGATATCGAAATAAAATAACCAATGACTTCAACACAATATTTAAAGCAGATTTTTATTGACAAGAATAAACATTTAATTATCTTCAGGCTAACAATATTCTTGTCTCACCACAGAAGTATAGCGCGGCTCCGTCTTTAGATATAACAATCAAAAGCCCTGAGTTTCAGTCCTTTCATCGTGGTCTGTTGATTTAGATGTGTCAAATCAATCGAACATCACGAAAATATAAGTCTACTCTCAAATCTGTACGGTTTTAAATAAAAAATTAAAATAAATAAACCGCTAAACTAATGTGTTAGTCGGTGAGGTAAAACGAAATGACCGTTAATTTTTAAATGACGGGAGTACGCGGCAGAGCGGAGAATGCACGTGCTCGAGCGCACACACATACAGTAACAGACAACCACACTAATGAAATACACATGGATATAGATGATTGTATTTTCATTTAGCTTAACTAGCTTATTATTTTCAGCCATTAAAGGACACATTTATTAATTTAATTTGGTTTTCAATGTGATTGTAACGGAGGCCAGCTAGTGAAGAGCTGTGCAGTGTGTAAACATCACTCCCTGACCAACAGAGACGCTCTAGCGACAGACACTAGAGACTGCGGTCTTTAGCCTCCTCGTTAGAGTGCCCGTCTCCCATTCGGACTGACGCTGGTTCGAGGCCGGGCGAGTAGGACCGGTTACATGATCTTATAATTTATGTATTACACATGTCACTGACGTTTACCAGTTTTGACTATTTTTACCATAAAAAATATCCAAAAAAAGAACCATCAGGGAACGTTACTTTCTGGTTATTTTCTGGTTGCAAAAAATAACCAGAAAATAACCATCAGGGAACGTTACTTTCTGGTTATTTTCTGGTTGCAAAAAAATAACCAATAAATAACCATCGGAGAACGTTATTTTCTGGTTGCAAAAAATAACCAGAAAGTAACCATCAGGGAACGTTACTTTCTGGTTATTTTCTGGTTGCAAAAAATAAACAAAAAATAACCATCAGAGAACGTTATTTTCTGGTTATTTAAAAAAAACCAGCCTGCAACGTTCTGGGAACGTTATTTTCTGGTTGAAAAAAATAAAACATGAAAAGAACGTTCTTGGAACGTTATTTTTTGGTTCCCAAAAAAATAACCAAAAGGGAACCAAAAACTAACGTTAGGGGAACGTTCTGTGCTTGCTGGGCTTCTGCAACATTCTTCTAAACATGTTTGTTTATGATATTCGTTTTCACAGTACTCCGAGGACATGACATTTCTTGACAAGCCTGTGACCGTATTTTGCATCATGATTAATACATGTTGTAAACCATAAAACATCCTGCATTATCATTGTTGTTCATTATGCATATAACAAGTTAATAATAAATTACAAAAGTACGTGAATTCTACATCTCTTTATTTGTGTATACATAGTGAGACAAAGACAAACTTGTGCTCCAGTGTTTTAGTGAGTTTGCTGGACACAGAAGTAGCTGTCATCTACAAATTACTGGATGGAGTTGTTGCTGTATATAAAATTTAATTTCCAAACAGCCTTTTCAACAACATGTGCTGTAAATGAGCCCATCAGCTGATGCACCAACCTGAGAAATTCATGTAATTATGATGAATCCACACTGCTTCAATATGACTTTTATTGGTAGCTCATTGAGATCGCCAGACCACTGTTTGTGTTCATATGTTTGTCGAGCCCGTTGAACTTCTTTAAATTATACTTGTTAAATACCGCAATTGTGATTCATTGTAAAGATTTTCTCTATATGAAACTTTGCATCTGATCCTCATTTGTTCCATTATTGTTATTTTGGCTTTTAGCTGTAGCTGAATCCCTTTTAGCCACAACCAGTGTTGGACTGACTGCCACCACTGCGACGGTGAATGACGTCACTTCCCGATACAAACACGCCCCATTGAATAAGCCCACCCCCGCCATTGATTGACAGGTTTCTGTACAAGTCAGAGGAAACGCAAATGCAAAGGGATTTGCGATTTCATTTGAGTTTTGGCAGGCTTAATACGCGACGCCAGAGTAGGAGGACTAAACCTGCAAAAATTATAAATAAATAATGTATAAATAAATAAATATATAAACGAATAAATGTAATAATATGAAAATAAATAAGGAATGAATGGTTTGATAAAACAAAATAATTCGTTTTAGCTATTATTGATCTTAGCTTTAACTTTTCTTTTCATTTTTTAAATTGATTTATTATTTTTTGTGTCCATTTTTAATTATTTTTAATTATTATTATTTTTTATTTTTAGATTATTTTATTTATCCTTTCCTTTTATTTTTACATTTATTTATTTATACGTTTATTTATTTTTATATTTATTTATTATCGCATGTATTTATTTCCACTTTTATTTATTTATTCTTGTATTTATTCTTACTTTTCTGTGTCTTGTATGATAATTAGATGGGTTGGTCTTGCCTACTATTGGTTCAGCGTAGATTGAAGCGTTTGATCGATTACTCTTGACTTGTTTTGGACTAACGTCACGTCACTCACTGATCGTTTGCTTCGTGTATAACGTTAAGTAACTATGGCGGGCGCACAATTAGCTAGAGAGTTACAGCATTTAGCCAATGAAGTCGATAACCATGCATCAAATGACTATGTGTCATTCAGATTAGATGCATTTATTGATGATTTATTACAGATTGACGGCGAGATAAATGACAAAGTTCTCCCTCGGTTGTTAGCCTCTTTGCAGCACATTCAAAGTCTGTGCGAGTCAGAGGGTGCTATGGTATGGTGGCGTTACAGTTCAACTGGTGAAAATCATAAAGCACAAAATGTAATAAGGTTTAACTACACAGATGAGCTTGTAAACCGAAGTCGCAAGCTAACGCTTTGTCAAAGTGATAGTTATAAGCAGCCTTTCGGTTAGAAAAAGCGTAAAGATTTAATGTAACATGATGTAACATAATGTAAATGAATTGAGACATAGTGAACTTAAGTCACAAGTTAACACGGTAGTAATGAGCATCGTTCTTTCACTACAGGGGCCATCAAATGGAAACCATTCCTTCTAAAAAGACGTGGTTACTAAACGGTACTCGTAAACTACATTCCATAAGAGATAAATAACACAGAGGTCACAAGTTAAAACGGGCATATTCCCTTGATTCATCCAGCTGCATATTGTTGTGTGACATCTTGATATTATTGCAAAGATCCGCAGCAGCTAGCATTGCGAAATAGCTTAGTGTGATTGTTACCGTAGTGACACGCTGCCTCCTTTATTGTATGGGTACGAATCCCGTGTCAAATCGCTTTATTTATTTTTTCACCTCGCTTCAGCCGTTACGGGCGATCATACCAATAATTTGCAATCTTAACAAGAATGTCAAAATCATGTAACAAGAAAGTCTGTGTTTATTAGACATCTTAATATCAAGTCGTCTTGTGCTTTCAGAATCGACGAATCTGCTGAGGTCGTTCATGCACCTCTTTGGCAGAGGACCTGTAACCGGAACTTGGTCACCACCTTAGCACCCCCTGACTCGCACAGATTTTGAAGAATTTTGTCATTTATCTCGCCGTCAATCTGTAATAAATCATCAATAAGCGCACCTAATCTAAATGACACACAGTCATTTGATGCATGGTTATCGACTTCATTGGCTAAATGCTGTAACTCTCTAGCTAATTGTGCGCCCGCCATAGTTACTTAACGTTATACACGAAGCAAACGATCAGTGAGTGACGTGACGTTAGTCCAAAACAAGTCAAGAGTAATCGATCAAACGCTTCAATCTACGCTGAACCAATAGTAGGCAAGACCAACCCATCTAATTATCATACAAGACACAGAAAAGTAAGAATAAATTCAAGAATAAATAAATAAAAGTGGAAATAAATACATGCGATAATAAATAAATATAAAAATAAATAAACGTATAAATAAATAAATGTAAAAATAAAAGGAAATGATAAATAAAATAATCTAAAAATAAAAAATAATAATAATTAAAAATAATTAAAAATGGACACAAAAAATAATAAATCAATTTAAAAAATGAAAAGAAAAGTTAAAGCTAAGATCAATAATAGCTAAAACGAATTATTTTGTTTTATCAAACCATTCATTCCTGTATTTATTTTCATATTATTACATTTATTCGTTTATATATTTATTTATTTATACATTCATTTATTTATAATTTTTGCAGGTTTAGTCCTCCATACCAGAGGAAGTGAAATGGCATATGGGGAATTGCTATTGCGATTTAAATATGGCAGGGTCGTAACTCGTAAAACACAGGTAATTCATTTGCAAATAGACTTTGCTATTCCTTTTGAAATTTGGCAGACATTGTACTTTTGCGTAAATGCAAATGAAAACGGTTTGCATTTGCGTTTGAATTATGTCACAATTTTGACACGACAAATAGAAAACGCATTTGCAAATGCAGTTTGCAATTGCTTTTTAATATAATCCGCAGAATAACTCCATAAAAATGTTTGCGGCAGTAATAAAGCGCACGCCTCTCTCTCTCTCTCTCTCTCTCTCTCTCTCTCTGCGCTGGTTGCTGCTTGATTGTATCACGAGTCATGTTCGGTAAAATTTATTCGGCCACTTCACAAATTCGAACACCGAACTTGCGTTTTTTGCTATTTTCGGCCGAACATTTTCGGTGGCCGAACATTTGGTGCATCCCTAATGACAAATGAATGCATTACAGACATAAGTATCTATTGCATAATGCTCGGGTGGCATATCAACATATGAAATACAAACATATGAAATACAGAACAATAAAAACCGGCAGCTCGAGTCCCAAATAACAACAATGGGACAACAAGTGGTCGACTTCACGCGGCGCTGCGCAGACTGATCAGCGAATGACAACAAAGTACTGCGAGAGTGATTAGAAAGCACCGCTTGCTCTTTCCGGCGTGATGTCCTCAAGTCTGTCCCAAAATGCCTAGTGCCCTATAGGTCTGCACTTCCTGACGTCACCAAGTGTGGACTCGGAGGAGGTCCACAAGACCGCAGTGCGCCATTGGGCACAGGGCCTGAGCAGCACCCAGGATATGACATACACAACAAGCTTCGTCTTCTTCGGCTCTTGTCTCGGTTACACAAGCAACACGCACATGGACACTGACGCCTAGTGGTCATTGCCTGTTGATGCTGACACTGACGCATAAGTAAAAATGAAAACCGTCGCGTTACCTACGACACTGGTCCTACACACGACCACAACTTACCCTTCAGTTCACGATCCAGTGCTCCTACCTTTGAAAGTGGATTTAAACTGCTTGAGCAGTTTCGAGAGCAGTGTTTTGGTATGTTTTCATTAGAGTTATGTTGGAGTATGTTTATAATGTAATGAAAATAATATAAGAAAACTAAATATTTTGTGTTGGTTGAACTTAAATCCATAGTTGAGATAATTCAGAAATGTGCCTGTTACCCATTTTAATGTGTAAAAAAAGTTGCTGCACGGCCAAAGCGGAAGGTTGCTGTATGCAGCTAAAAGTGGACGCAGTGTGAAAACATGATGAATTCAAGATTAGCAAAATATACGGATTCCTTTTACCCCTCTGTGAACTTTAGCATACTTTACAACCTCATGAATTACAGTAAGCCATTTCAGTGATGGTTTATATAAATTATCTTCATATCTCCACATTGATCTCAAAACAGCTAATTTTGATAAGCATCAGTTTGAAAAACTAAAATATTGTATATTTCTTGGCAAGATGCTGAAAGCTTTGCACAATAGTTGTTTGACCTGACAAATACTAACTCAACATTTTTTTTTCTTTTTGAAAATGTTATTCTTCATTCAGATTTCCATTCAGCAAAACAAGCTGACTGGCTTAACAGTTTCATTATGACATTTATTTTGTAGCGGGACAGATTTGGCCATGTTATGGGAGAACTATAATGTACATGTTATTTAATTTTTCTGATAGAATACGGTTTCCATTTTTGTCCATGACAGCATACGAGGTCTCACCACAATAAAGCACCGAGCAGTGTTTAGTGGTTATGACTGAGACTCTGGTTTACCTCCTCAGTTTGCTGTTGTCTGACCACTCAGCAGTGACCCGCCCCTGCGTCTCTCCACTGGCAATCTTGCCCAGAGAGAGGGGGCTTAGTGTGGTCTCAAAGGGTGCAATTTTTCTCCCACTGGCTTCTAGTTGTGCTAATGAGTCAGA
This sequence comes from Triplophysa rosa, assembly GCF_024868665.1. NCBI lineage: Eukaryota > Metazoa > Chordata > Actinopteri > Cypriniformes > Nemacheilidae > Triplophysa > Triplophysa rosa. The sequence goes on along the minus strand of NC_079906.1, from coordinate 3,040,032 downwards.
CTTGCGAAACCCCAAAGCGTTTCAGGGCCACGTCACGATATTGGCTCGGTCTATGTGAGCGTGGGAGACAACAAAATGATGAGTTTAGTTAGGGTGCATACATGACCAGAGGGCAATTTGAGCTAATAGAAGCAACTTTGAACATAAACAGAGGAAAAAACACATTTGTGTCAAGAGCGAAAGATTTTCTGTCTAAAGGGCAGTGGTACAAGGAAAGGGACAGGGAGAGTCATCCGGTTGTCCAGTGTCGAGTTGTCCGGTGTCGCCCCTTTGCTCCCAAAAATCTCTGGGTCTGCATCTGGAAAGTGGGAAACAGGGTCTACTAAAACCAGACAGTTGGAAAACTGATTTTGTGGGGTAACGGGATCACCTCGCCATCATCACAATTTAGACATGTCATGGGATAGACACACTTCTCTTGAAGTACTACAGAGCTGACATCACGAGCTTAGAGAACTTGAAGTATAGGATGCTGACAGAGTGCGTAGAATGAATGATTACGGTAATGATAAAAATAAAAGGGTACGTATTTAAAGATGTAAGAATGGGTACCCCATTTGTAGAGACACCCAGAGACACACAGTCTGGCCCCTAATGCTCCCAATGATGAGAGAGATGTGCCTGACCTCAAAGGGGGCTTGGAGCCAAAGCCATGTGAAACATTACTTTTTAGGCTGTCGGCTTTGTGGTGGGGGTTTTTCTCGCTCTGATGACATCACTTTCCCTACCGCCTGCCCGCACACACACAATCGCAAATACAATAAAATTATACGTCTGGTTCTGAGCGCAAACATGTTGTGATTCAGTGTGGCATGGTATTTTTATTTCATTGAAGATGTGCGACCAGCAGCCTTCTCAACGTGTGTGTTGTGGGGTTTCCAACTCTGGCGTTTACCACTGAATGGTTGCTTGAGAAAACAAGGGCAGAGGTCATTTTGAGTGGTATGACTTGAAATAAATCAGGACTCCGGTCCAGCTGCTCTTTTCTCCGTAACACAGTCCCAGATGGTGGCCACTTCTCTGTGCCTCGCTCACATGTGGGCAGCCTCATTATCATGAGGTGAATTACAGTAAAACATTACCAATCTCTGGCCTGTAATGTGCTTTACAGATGTGGCTTAACTTGTGGTCTTGTTTCCCTACTGAGCAAAGAGTGCATTTGGTTACCTGGTTAATGTGCCCGTTGGGCTCACTGCTCAAAAATGACATGGCTCCCACTTCAGGCCCTCATTATTGTTTCAGAGACCTTCAATATATATTATTTGGTGGACATGTTATTACATCAATAGCTTTGGTGATATGTAATCTTTGGTTTGTGTACAATGAAACGTTTTGGGAATGACCGTGTTTAAATGTGGGTGTCCCATGCAATATTATTTGTATATTTACACAATACAAGAGTCACGCCTGTAATTGCAATGTTTGACATAACAATAACAATGTAACTCAGGGCTGTAAACAAGAAACATGTATGCTAAGAGTTTAAGCCCTTTACTGCTTTTTTCATGCAGAAAATATTAGCAGACAGATCTCTACTGTCAATTGCATTTGTAATAATGGCATGTACGTTTTAAATAAACTGCTGTTATGCAGGTTGGACTGTAAACCTTTTAATGGGTTATGTGTCCAAAAATGACATACTATCTATTATTGTTTCAACTGTAGAACTAGTATGTATTCCACACACCTTCACCAGGTGAGATTAAAGAATATGTTACATGAGAACAGGCAACGATTTAAGTGTAAGAGTTTATGCCCGTACTCTCATCACTCGGGTCAGTCTTTGATGATTAATATCAGCAGTTCTTCTTAATTGATGCATCTCCGATATAGCATCAATTTAGTTGACCAAAACTTTGGCTCGGCAGTTTAATCTTCCAAAAGCATATGTGACCAGCAATTAGCTCTGGAAGAATTCAACTTCTTTCTCTCTGTGTGAAAGTATACATTTAAAAGCAATTTCCTTGCTGAAGCACCCCTTTGTGCTTGACTAAAGTGTAGAAGCAGATCACTTTTGCAAGATTTCCCTAGAGCAAAGACTACTCAGAGGTCATCTTGAGAGGTCAGTCCCATATGGTATTATTTCAGTAAAATTAACAAACCGAAGCATTGTAAGACTAAAGCCACTCAATTGCCACAATTATCATAATTATTCAGGCTCTAAGGCTAGAAAACGATAAGGAGCTGAAATATTTATTTAATTGGACTTTAATTAGATATTAAATCTAATTAGTTCGATTGATGATATTCTGATTTTCTTTTGTGAGAGCCCTTGACCTAAACCTAAAACAATAACTGAACTCTAAGTATTTTTTATCCAAATTCTACTGAAGACTTGTCCAAGGTTTAGCTATGTACAATCTTGCCTGACTTTCTTTGAGGATTTTAAAAGAAAAAACTTTCTAAAAAAAGAAACTTTCGCACTGGAGTCATAGCTTTATAGTAATATAGTACAGCTATAGATAAAGTATCATAGATCAATTCAGGCAACCCAAGTCAAATAATTCATCTCCTCTTGTTCGAGCCTTGGGTCTACCTTGAGTGTGTGAACACCAAATAACTTTTCCATGAATCTCACAGCTTTGCCACCTGACCACAGTGTATTCATGATCATGGGAACCATTTGATGTTCCCTCAGTGGATGACTGGCTGCATGACTTCAACTTTGAAGTCAATTCAAAAAAATATTGCAACGGTCATGGCTTTCACCAGCACAAGCTAAGGGCCAATCTACCAGACATACCACGACCCCCTGGTTTGACAGTGTATTTTACAGTATGTGTTGTTTTCCATATCGATCTCTGTTGTTACACCTACATGTTGGTTATTTCAATCGCTCTGAAGTTTTCCCTTCAACAGTTTGAAAGCTTGCGTAGACTTTGTCATGTTTATAGGCACATATGCTTGATCACACCCTTCCTATATTACATTAGTAAAGATGTCAGTAATCATCTCTCTCAACACATGAAATCCATTAAACGGCTTTTAACTTTTGTGAAAAAAAGAGTTAAAATGGCTTAAACAACTGCTCCCTCTTAAGAATGTATTACATAACAGTTCAAGTTTTTATGACACTTCTATAAATAAAGCAAAAAGAAAACACTCTGGTAAAACCATCAGTGGTCTCATAAACAACACGCCCCTGAACGCCCTGTGGATCTGGCTCTGAGCGCCACAGCCCAGTGAACCTGGCAAAGACGGCCTATCAAAAATCCATGACAAATACAAGAGCAGTCTGCCTGTAATGCAATGCCGTGTTGTCAACCACTGGATGGATTCTGACTGCTGGAATGCTTTCTAGAAAGTCTACAACTGTTGGCCAGATATCTCAAATTGTTAGACGGGCATTATATGATTGGCTAAGAGATGTTATACTGGGAGCAGATTTAATTTTCACTCATTCTTTGTTGGAGCATTTTTTACTCTAAATATATGTTTATGAGAAAATCATTAGGTTTAAAGAAAGTCAAGGTGAACTTAATTTAAGAGCGCATTCTTGCCAATATGTAAATTGAGGCTATAAAATGCACACCCACATGATTTCACCTTTCATTGTCAGCCAGATCAAAAGAATATTTGTGCAAGGTGGGATGTGTGGGACCTGGCTGTGTGTTTATGTTTTAAATACACGATGGAAAGGGAAAACAGGGCATTTAAACTACAGATAAACAAAAAAGAAGTGCAAAAGAAAACAAGAGTAGTTAATGGATGGCTATTTAGCTGAATGCCTACACCACATCAAAGCATCACTGAATTTGGTTGGGCGGCATGCGATTGCTCCGGCTTTGTAGTACACCACAGACCTTAAATGGGGAAGGCCATCTATAGCATCTGTGAACACAGTGCAGGCACTGTCTTATGATAGCATAGACGTTGGAATAATATGTATTTTGGAGGAGTGCCCACTGTTAAAGATGGAACCTCCTGCAGGCACTTATGTAAACGTGCCATTGAGCTTTAAAGATTCTAATTGAATTACTGACACTAAAATGGACAGGAAGATAGATTGTCCTCTCCTGTCGTGTTTGGAGACCATATTGAGTAGGCTATACCACATCACCGATTTTGATATTTTGATGGCGAGCAACTGAAAATGGATTTAAGTCTGTATCTTTACAACGCTTGGAGTATTAAAGTAAAGACATGAAATTAGAGATATCTTTTAAATACTTTTGGCAAAAAATGTGAGGGCGGTCTCTTTAGATTCCTCACAGCATATCAAGTGTGACCGGCACCACTTAAAGGCCAAATGACATTGGAATGTTACATTTTTAATAGATGGGTGTTTTTCTTTGGAATAATTTTAAAGTTTGATGAAAAATTTGCCATTAGTGGCAATACTTTCTTACCACCATATTGCTATTTTGAATTTACATAAAAGCACACTCTCTAACCTACTAATAGGCTGTGCTTCAAATTCACACAAAGTTTGTATGATCTAAAGACACAAAAAGTAACTCACTCAAAAAAAATGTAGCCTATGTGACACATTTTAACACACAATTTGGCACGTGGTCACCACATTCCAACCACATTAGTCACTGACCACAGCAGTGCCATCTATAGACTGTTTCATAGGACAAACGCGCCCAGCCCAAAGTTAACTTCCAGTCCGTGTTTGTTTATCAGTCTGGCAAGTGGCAAGTAATATAACAATTTATTTTATATTTAATTTATAGACGGTTTCAAAGCAACAACATAAACAAACGTTAATGCGCATGCATACATTCGCAAATAGAGTGCCTGTAGATTATTTCTGATAACAAGCAAAAGAAACCAAGAAGAACTATTACTTGGCTAAACTTGCCTCTCCAATATCTTGTATTTAGAATGCGATACCAAGCTCAACTGCTAAATGTCAATGTCCCATACGGTTTCTTCAAATGCGACAAAGATACATGACGCATTCAACAAATTGTTTATATAATAAAATTAACATACAACAAAATTCAACAAATCGTTTATTGAATACAATTATTATACAATAAAATAATAATATAAATGAATATTAACATAAATTAAATATAAATAGTTATATTATTAGACACTAGCTGTCACGGTTATGTTTTGTCCTAGTTTAGGCCCTGTCCACATGAACACAGGTATTTTCAAAACCGCAACTTTTTTCTATGCGGTTTGGCCGTTCGTCCACACACAAACGCAGTACTTGGTCACTGAAACTGAACTTTTTTGAAAACTCCGGCCAGGGTGAAGTTTTTTAGAAACTCCGGTTTCAGTGTTGTCATGTAGACGGTGAAACCGGAGATTTGGCGTATGACATTGGAATGCGTGCTGCTATCGCCGTTGTTTGACGTCAGATTCCAGGCTGATAAACTATTGGAATTATATTAATTACAATAAATTATTATAATAAAATAATCTAGTCTACTTGTCTACTGTAAGTTAAGTTTGGGCCGCATAACGTTTGTTTATGTTGTTGCCGTTGAAACCATTTTTTGATCAAAAGAATAAGTTATACAAATATTAAAAATAAGTTATACAAATTTTACTACAATCACATTGATGATGCAATTGCCTCTCTCATTTGACTTTTCACCTGTCAGTTCCCTCTTACATTACCCCAGACTTTGAGACGTCAGTGAGCTCAGGAAAGACAAGAGACACTGCCTCCCTCTGAAACTTCATCTGCTGATGTCACTGTTTGACATTGTTTAGAAAAATTAGTAGTTTATACACTATTTAATATACCTTTAATATTTATTTGTTTTATTTTTGCACTGTTGATTATTTTTTTAGGGAGAGACGCCTCCCTTGCGTCCATAAAGAAAACACTTCTTTTGAGGTTGAGGGGAATACATCAAAAGTAATGTGCTCAGTGATTTGATCATGCTTTGAAATGTTAATAGTGTGAACATGATCTGTCTTTAAAATAAGCAGCGTGTATTGTGATTGGACAGAGAAGTGTTTGTCCTTGCGCAAGACTTTAATTTTTGCAGCAAGAGGTTTACTCTGGCAGGGATGACCCCATGCAGCCCAAATAATGCGGTTGTTAAAAAAAGGTTGAGTGAGTTTCTGTCACCCTGAGTGCTCCAACTGCCTGGCCCCCAAACACAGACTGAAAGCATGAGCACCCTCATGGGGCCCTGAGTCAATACTGACTCCTTCCATTGGTGGACACTTGCAGCTGCTTTTCTAATCACAGGAAAACCAATCAACAGTGCGCTGGGTAAACGCATACACATAGGCTGTTTCTCAATAAACTACGTCATCAACAACCATCAAAGTCCGATTCCAATACCCAAGTACACAATACACAAGAACAAAGAATGCATGAAAGTACCCGGATGTGTTCTCGACATTAAGGATGCATCGAATGCAGCCTTTCAACTCTCAACTCTCAACTTTATTTATATAGCGCTTTTACAATTTTCATTGTTACAAAGCAGCTGTACATGAGACATATTGACTATAAGCAAAATAATTAAAGTTGTACCTGCAGAAACAAGAAAAGGTTGAAAACACAGAAGACAGACATACCCACATATAAAACACTCCACACACACAATATGCACACGTACTAACACACATAGACATAGAGACACACACACACACACACACACACACACACACACACGGATGCGCACGCACACACACACAACACACACACACGTACGTACACAGACAAGTACGCACACAAACACACACACACACACGCTCAGTGAGAGCACACATTTAGGATAAAGGAGAGAGAAGCACAGGTCAAATATAACAGACTATAAATTCCTATATGCAATATTAATTAAGTAAAACTTTAAAATTCTAAAGCAGCCCCCCCGGCCAGGCAGATAGTGCAAAAACAGTATGCAAACGGTGGCGAGGAACCCAAAACTCTAATCGAGAAAAAAAACCTCAGGAGAACCCAGGCCCAACCAGGGGATTCCAGTTCCCCTCTGGCAAAAGCTGCTGCCTCTGCACAAGCTCCAGAGAACTTGCACAACAAGGCTAAATAAAATAAATAAACTTAATAATAAAATAAATTATAGTTTAAGATTATCATTAATAATCTAATAGCATTTGAAGTTTTGTGGTGAAGACATGTCAAGAGACCGCGTCCTTCTTTATCCAGCTCTATCATCTCAGCTCTTGTCAGGTCCCCACTTCCCATTCTCCGCTCTACCATCAGGTCAGGCCATGAACTGCATCCTGCTCGCTGTGGTAACCTTGGAACAATGAGACAAGACTGGCTGAGAGTAGAGTACTGTTCTGTACTCTTTGATGCAACAAGTACATCAGTTGTGTTTTTGGTTCCGGTTGATCTAACTAATGCAGCCTAAACCCTCTGAAGATTTATATTATGGAAGAGTAGTGTATGCAAGATTAAAAAGATGCGTCTTTAGTCTAGATTTAAACTGACAGAGTGTGTCTGTCAGTTTAAATCTAGACTAAATATGCATCTTTTTAATCTTGCATACACTACTCTTTCACACGTACAGAACCTGCTTGAAGTCCCAGAAGTCTCTGCGGCGCGTCCATCCAAGTTCGTTCTTCCAAGGCTGCCTCGCAAGACCGATCTCCATGAGAACACAAGTCCGTTCTTTGCATTCTTGGAATTGGGAAACGGCCATAGTCTTTCTGATCTCTATGAAAACGTAAACCTTTATTATTACTAGTGTTAAGGGCCGTTCACATTATAACGATAATTATAACGATAACTATAAAAATAACGTTTAAAAATCGTTCTTAATTCAGGAGAATAGCGGGGTTCACACCATATCTATAACGATAAAGATACAGAGAACGATATCGTTGGGATCACTTTAACTTTCAGAACGTTTATTTTCCAGCTGATGAACAATAAAACATACTGTCAGACAGTTTCTGGCAGATAATGTTTGATTATTGGTGATCGCAACGCGGCTTTTATGTCAGAATTAAAGACTGTAGTGGTCGGAAAGCGGTATGTTTACGGCGGGATATTACATATGTAACACTTATGAGTCAGCAAGCTGGCAAAATATATGCTTTACGTCCCGGACATGAGTGCACAGCCTGTCATATTTTGGAGAAAAGACGTTCGGGAATGAAAACGAAAGCATCAGCAGGTCATTTACATTAATTTTTGTGACTGAGAACACTGCAGCGCGCAGGCTTAAAATAAACATAACGTTATTGTTATCGTCTGCTGGTGTGGACGCAAATATAGTTATAGTTACAGTTATCTTTAAAGCTATTGTTATAATGTGAACGGCCCTTTAGGAATTAATTAGCTAAAATAGCGACACTACTTACTCATCTACATTTGACATGACATGTGGTCAGTGAACCTGAAGTCGCATTTAATGTTACTTCAGTACTGTGATACATTTTTGAGTCAAACGGAATTTTTGTAAAAATAGGATGTGTGGCTTGTTTTGTTCACTGAAAATGAATTGCATTCAGAAAATTAGACCTATTATTCAGAAATGGAACTGTCAGCAGACTGACAGTTGGAGGGGCGGAGTTAAAGGTACAGTTTGTAACAATTTTGCAGTAAAATATCCAAAAACCACTAGGCCAGTGTTATATATTTTGTTCAGCTGAGTACTTACAATATCTCAAATGTTTCCGACTACTTGTAAATCGTGAGAAAATCGGCATTCTAAACAGTGACACGAGGCTGTGCAGTCGCCTGTCAATGGCGTCATATCCGCGTTACCCTTTGTTACCATCTTTACTGACCTAGAAACAACAGTGAAAGTGTCTAGCAAGCCACTAGCTTGTTTTGAGCAGTCACTTATTTACGGACCACAATTATACGCAACATTTATAAAACTTTATGACTTTACCTCATCCGTTAACATTAATTTCTCATTCCCGTCTGATTGATGGCTATCAGTGGTGGAGTTGAAGACAACAGATCCCATCATTCCACGCTCCTTCACAGCATCATCAAGCTATGCTGTTGTTATTGTTTTGATCGTGCGCCCTCTAGCAGCGGTTTTTACAAACTGTAGCTTTAATGCATATTCTGCCAAAACGTCAAACAGACATCATCAGAGAAGGATCACCAGTCCAGAGCGGAAGTACATTTCTTAGACTTGTTTAACGATTTCAGATTTTAATTAAAGATAAAGACATTTTTGTGGATTTACTTAAACGGATGATTTGTTCATCACAAAAGTATTAATGCACGTTAATAAAGTAATTATGAAAAAAAAAATTCATAGGGACTTTAAATACTGCTGTTTGTAATTGAATATAATAAGCCAATTACATCATTTAAAATATATTGTCATTTTATAGCTTTAATGTATTTAGCTACACTTAGTAACCTGTAGCGAACTATTGTTAAGGGCGGTCTCTTTTTAGTTTAGCTGCTTTGAATTTATATAATGTGTGGCTTAAGATAAGCAAACGTCTGATCATTATACCGATCACACCAATTTTTTGGCAACGTGGACAAATAATCTGACTGTTGGATGAGTCATCTGGTTAGTCCCTAGACTCGATGATGACATGCACATTCATGTTCATACTTTCATTATTTAAACCATTTCAAAAGCACTGACACAGTGAGTGATTCACCAAACAGTAATGATATCATCGAGTCTGAAAAGGCCAGTATGACTAATCTTCGTGGACATCAGTGCCATTGCGTGTGACATCATCATTGTAAGGGCAGTATGATGTGTTGCAAGGTACTCACATCTTAATTCCAAAATTTTATACCATGTGTTGGCTGTCTCAAAGAGGGATGAGTGTTCACTTGGCAAGTGGGAATGTTTTCCAGATAAAACTCACATAAACACAGAGAAAAAGGAAGAGCTAGAGAAGAAAAAACAGATAGACAGACACACACACAGACACACGCACACACACACAGACAGAGACAGAGACAGAACATGAGTCATTTAGTCGTGACATTACCACATATGAAATATATGTGCTGTGACTGGTGAAAAGAATGGCCTCAAGGTAGATGTGAGTATATTTAAGTGTGACATCATCATGTAAAGAACGCCGGCTGCTATATCGCTGAAACGTTCCTGAGCTGTTTGGTCACCCAGAATCTTTAGTCATTGCAGGAAACAGATCACACCACTAGGTAGGTTTTAGTGGTAAAAAAGACTGTTGAATCTAAACAAAACTCTTTATTAAGTGGTATATTCTTTTACAGTGGGTTACTTTAAAGGGTAAGTTAAACAATTTACATCTTTGGCTATCCTAATTATTTTCATTTTATATAAAAAGATAGTTCTCCCAAAATGAAACGTAGATCATGATTTATTCATTCTCATGTCATTCAGAACCTTACACAACACAACACAACACGAATATATTTTGAGAACTGTTTCAGTGGTTTAGGATACATACAATGGAAGTTAGTGGGGACCCGTAGTTGTTGGGGCACCAACTTCAAAATATCTTATTTTTGTGTTCTGCAGAAATGAGAAAGTCATGCAGGTTTAGAATTACATGATTGTGAACAAATAAAGAAAGATTTTGCATTTTTTGGGTGAACTATCCCTTTAATAAATAACAGCTTAACTTGATGTTTTTTCAGATGAATTGTGGTATTATCCCTTTTATACTATACTAATGGTATTGTACTGTGCTTTTGGTTAAAGGAATCATTCAGCAAAAATTAAAATCATGTAACCCCCAATTTGTTGTGACTTCCTTCAGTTGAGCACAAACAAATTAACCAATAATTAAATGGCATCATGGAAGTAAATGATTAATATTTTGAGCTTATTTAAGGGAATTAAATTGCAGATCTGATCCTGATATTTAAATATGGTGGCATGTTGATAACTTTGTCTCTGGGATGATATGATGGAGAGAATTGAGATAATGCTCGTTTTTGGGTACTAAAGGGTTTTTGGGTACCTTTAACTTTTTTTATTTTCCACTTGTTTCCACTGTTACTCTCCAGCACACACAGCCAAACAGCAATGTTAACATGTTAAAAACATAACGGACCATGCTAATTTTTAATGCCTTGTTAATGTTGTGCTAACAGTTATGGAGGTTTTAATATGAAACAGGGAAGGGTAAATTGAGTGACATAAGTTATGATGAGCTAAGCTAAAGCTGCAGCAGGACTGCTCCTTCGGGAAAAAGGATGTGTGGTGGTGCTGGGGACATTGCAATGGAGATAAGCCAGCACGGAGGCTCACTTATGGTGGTGCTCAGCTGCCCATGAGAAACTGAAGCTGACAATCCAAAGCATGGGTGTCTTTGAGCTCAAGGGTGGCCTTCTTGTGACAGCTACAACTATATCACACAGCCTCGAATATGGGAAGTCCTATACTCCCAAGAACATTGTACACTGTGTATTGGCACCCAATAGCATGAAAATGGAAAAGCAATAATAGGAGAGCAAAGTCAGCATTGGGGGTTTGGAGTGCATGGGATCATGGGAAGAGTAATTTGGGGTCTGGGAACAGAAAGTCAGGTTATGGAATAATTAGAGTGGCAGCAGAGAGGTTTTCTTGCACCCACTTTGATGTTTGAGTGCATCTCACCATGTTCTGCCATTTTCAATAAGAACTTCAAAGCACGTATTAAAATGTAAGGAGACAGGATATCATAAGAGTTCATTGATGGATAAAGAATAGGTTAAAATGGTTTTATATATAAAACATGTCAAACAGATTCACAAAACGCCAAATCTCATAGAGTTTTTGCTAAAGAGAAACATTTTGAACATTGTAATTTTTTTTGCAATTTTGCTCTCTTTTGGCAGTGGAGCAACAAATCTTGGCTGATATTTTTAGACACTAGAGGAATATTTACACACAAGCCATTATTAAATCTACAACATGTTCAATGTTTGTGAAATAGCAAAGCTTTTGAATCACTTAAATACTTCAGTGGAAAGGGACACAAAATAAATTATATTGATACATTTTGTTTATTGCAGAGAACTTAAAAAAGCTTTAAAACTCAAGAAATCTACTTAAAAAGCCTGACTTTATGTGACAGACAGACAATGAGATATAATGTTAGAAGGTTATAATGTTAAAGGTTTAGTTCTTGGGTCGATAAATTAAAATGTGATCCTACAACACTTTATTAAAAAAAGAAAAATTTAACAAATTAGATTTAAGTAAATGTTTGTCTCCTCATTTGGTTCTCCATTGGCATGTTTAGACAAAAAAATACATAGACTTCAGATGATTAAACTGGCAAACCTGTTTACAGATGCTGGTGGGCTGGTTCTTCGTTTTACTTTTTACATATTACTGTAAATCCTTATTCCTTTTGACCAATTACACATCATTAGATAAACCCTAAGACTTTTCCTGTACTTCTGGGTCCTGGGTATAGTACATGGTAATCTAAACACACAACGGTTGACTGGCCACCATAAACACAGTGACCAAATAAACATGTTCAGGGTAACAGTAGATTTAACCAATGAGGTAGAATTGATGTTTTGGAGAATCTTGCATAATGGACATCTTAATTCAGAAAAATTGTGATCGTACTGTACGTTCCACACTGAATAAAAGAAGCTTGATTATTCATTATTCATTCATTAAAATAAAATATAATTTGGGTTTCAAAGCTCAGCTCAAGGTCATGGACATCACACTGTGTACTTGTATTTCTGATAAATATGAGCTAGAGATCACTCTTGGATAATGTATTGATACTATAGTTGAAGTTCAGGTCACTTGTCCAGCCGAGTCGTGACCCTCGGTGGAGTGTGACCTTCGGTGGGGGCATGTCCAGAGGCGCGATCTGGGGTCCGTCAACAGTTTGGTTCCCAAAACAGGCTTCTCCTGCCCGTAGCCTCTGGAGCGGCACCACATGGAAAGTAAGTGCACAGTGGAAACTAACTGCCAAAACTCAGAGCTCCGCACCTCTTCCACATTAGCATTCCTTCCATCTGACACATGTGCTGTGAAGCAGATTATCATCTAAGTGGACAAAGCACAATTTAGAAGAAGGTGGATACCTTAAAGACAGGGTGAGGAGATATAACAACATCATTCACGGACGATAATTGCACCATGGGAAAATGAGGCAGTTATGTGATTTGGGAAATAGTGACCTGGAGTTTGTGGAATGTAAACATTACGCGTCATCTATTTGACACCAAAGTTGGGAACCGAGAACTGATTCTTATTCAGAAACTTTTTAATCTTTGAAAAGATGAAAAGATGCTGGGACCTGTTAAATTTTAGGACATTTGGTTCTGGAATGTGCATTCTTTTGTCAGTGTGAAGAGAACACTATTTTAAGAGATGAACATTCATTCCCAGTGTCAAAGGTGACAAATGTGGCCATGGTTATGTGTATATAGGTTGAACTTTTTTTATCTTTTCTTTCCAAATTCTATATTTGTATTGCTTCGTATCATTATTAAAATGCCAATGGAGTTGGATCTGTATACTTTTCATTTTTATTTTATTAAATGACACAAAATAACATTTATTAAATGAACAGAGTTTTAACTGCTATAAAAATGAATTAATGGAACTAAAGGTATTGGAATAAACATCAGATGCACGGTATCGTTGTCATCAGTGAGTCTGACCAATCATGAAGAGTCATCAGAGCTCTGTGCTGTGTGCTTGGAAGAAGATGCTCATGACACTTTACAACCATGCGTAACAGTGAGATGATGTTCAAGTTGGACAAAAATGTACGACATGCACTGCTTCAAGTCAGCCGCCGATCGGTCTGTGTAGTGCCGCATGAAGTAAAACACACACCCCATATCTTCCTGGTCACGTGGTTTGGGGTGTGGCCAAGTATAGAGTATGCACACGATGTCACCCCACACAAAAGCCTAGTCAGTCATGCCCACTGAGTGGCAGAAAGACTAAATGCAGCAGTGTGTACTCTATTTAGAACGGGAAAGCTCTTTTTTTCTGAAAAAATAAAGAAAAAGAAACATTATTCCTTGTGGTTACATTCTACTTCGTTAGCAACACCCAAGTACATGATTTTAGTCATTTCTTTTAGTACATCATGGGTAAATGAGCTATGACAATAAAAACATATGAAATGAAAATGAAATTAAAGTTATATATGGTAACCCATACTTGAAATTTGATCTCATCCAGTAAACAGTGGACACATATGCACTGCAGTTTGTGAGCACACACACACACCCAGAGCAGTGGTCAGCTATCAATGTAGCACACTAACTATTAGGCCACATCTGTCCAACCTTTAGGCCATGACTTCCTAACACAGTACTTGATTTTGGACCCGGGTATAGTGATAAAATAACAGATTAAAAAGTGAATGAGTACTGGGTTCATGAGGAAAGCCAGTATGGGTATTATTTATAACTGTCACTAATGTATAATGTTTTTAAGAACCGTCAAAATGTCAAACACTGGCCTGCAATCAGGGCTGGGGAGCAACGAAATACATGTAACTTACGTATTTAAAATACAAAATTTGAGTAACTGTCTTGCGTCACAGTTACTTCTAAACGGGTGGTAAATCTGAAAAGTATTTTAGATTACCAAAGTGATTACTTGGAATTTTAATGTAATTTATTTCATTTAAACATATAAACTGTAACAGGTAATTAATGCAAACAGCAATCTGTGATTCTCTGACAATCTGCAAAAGCTTCCTAAACTAGTTGCTCATAAATTTCATACCCCTTGCCAAATATGCAAAATTTGAATAATTTTAACAAAATAAGAGGGATCTGGGTTTATAAATATTGCATGTTAACTTTATTTAGTACTGTCCTGAATAAGCTATTTCACATAATAGAAGTTTACATATACTCTGCAAGACAAACTCACTGAATTCATACTGATTGCCACATAAAAAATGTACATACCCTTGAATCTTTATTGTCTGTCATTACCTGAATGACCAATGACCGTTTTCATGTTTTGTGATAGTTGTTTGTGAGTTTCTTGTTTAAGTATTTTTTTAGGAAATTGCGACTTTTTGTCTCACAGTTCTGACTTTTTCTCACAATTGTGAGTTTATAACTCATAATTCTGACTTCTTTTCTCAGAATTGTAAGACATACACTCACAAATGTGGACTATAATCTCCAATGAGGGAAAACTGTAAAACTGATCTGGTTAAAAACAGTGTTGTGCAAGTTACTTCCAAACTGTAATACATTACAGATTACTTGTTACTGTTATTTAAAAGTAATCCCTTACCTTGCAATATTACTGTCGCAGAATTGTAATACTTTACATGACTCCTGTATTACTTTTGAGTTACTTTCACCAAAATAACTACAGAAGTAGAACTTAACATTCTAAAATGACAAAATGTCTTTGTATTTTCAAAATACAAAATATTTTTTGCCAATCAACCTCTAGACTGCTGATTTCTTGAACTAACTAGGCTATACAAAAATAAATACAAAAAAATGCTAAGATTAAATGCATTTAAATACAAAATAATAGTATTTTGTATTTCAAATGTATGTATTTGAAACACTGCCCATCCATGAAGTCTAATACGGAGGTTGATTGGCAAAAAGTATTTTAGTTTGAAAAAACAAAAATACTAATATTAAACACATTTCAATACAAAATACATTAAAAAAATTCAAAGGTACTTAAATACAAAATAGTCCCATCCCATCACTGAACTAGATTATACAGAATTCTAGCTAGTCATCATGTAAACGTTAGCTTACCTTACCTTACCATCATTGCTGCTGGTCACAGGGATCTTGCTAACTAGCTTCCTGAAAGCAGCCCAATGACCCCTTAAAACCTGCCCAAAAGTAATGAAAACTAGCTCAATTATTTTCCGGTATCAAATCAAAGTTAATAACTGCCAAAAGATGTTTATATTGCTATATTTACTTATCTGAATGGTTTCCTAGGTATTTTTATATATTTTTGTTCTGTTGAACTCAAAAGATGTTTTGGGGGATTTAGGAAAGCAAACAATTCTGGGTCACCTTTGACTACCATTATAATTTTTTCTGCTATGGTAGTCAATGATGCCAAAGAATTTTCAGTTGCTAACATTCTACCAAATATTTTTGTATTCAACCGACCAAAAACATTCTTACAGGTTTGGAACAATTAGAGGGTGAGTAATCCATAACAGAATTTTCATTTTTGGGTGGAGTGTCCCTCGAGGTCACGCACGTGTCATGATTCTGCCTCATTTTGTCATGTCTTTCTTGATCTTGTGGCAGAATCATGGCAGGATCCCGTTTAATGTGGAGAGAAGCATTTTGGCCCACTTGAATTGCCACATGCTCTCTCCGGTCGCGTCTCTGTTCCCGCCCTCTCGTTCCTCGTTTAGCTCTCCTTCAGTGTTTCATCCCCTACACTTGTCCCTTGTTAATTATCTTCTGTTAGTCTCCCTATATATTGCCCTCGTGTCTATTGTCCTGTGCTCGTTCGTTGTGCTTTTGTGCTTGTCTTATGTCTATGACTTTGTGAGTATTACCTTGGATTACCTTGCCTTGTGTTTACCTTACCTTACCTTGTCTCAACCTTACCTTACCTTGTCTCATCCTGCCCTGCTTTGCCCTGCCTTGTGTTTTTGACATTGTGTCATTGTTTAGTTTCTTAGTTATTTTTGTCCTGCTGTTTTTGCCCCCACGTGGGAAGTATTTTGGTTTCTGTTTTTATAATTAGTCCTGTCCTCGTTACCCCATCATGGGTGTTTTGTTTTTGTTTTAATAAATCTTTGTTAACCCCTTCACCGCTGCTGCCTGCTCTTGGGTTCTTCCCTCAAAGCCGTGACAGAACGGAAATGAACGAGAAATGTTTTTCTCTTCGTAAGACATGCAAAAACTTCCTTAAGAAATAAGCATGGTTAAATTTATGTTTTAGTTGTGCTAGACTGTGTATAACTGCTCAAACGTGATATTTGGCAGCCGGAAGAATCAACTGTTGTACACTCACGTGTGATTTCTTTCATTGTGTAACATGACATGCACCTTAGTACAAAACATTGGTAAAAACATCATTCGGATGCATTTTCTAATACCACCGCTATATTTTCCTATTTGGTTGAGCTGAGCTCCCGTGTCCCTCCCTGTACCCCCCACACTTTAGAGAACGGGTCCTCATCAATTAACATTTATCCTTAGAATATAAATAAAGATTTTGGTGGCCGCAGTACATTATGAAAGTAGCCCCAAAACCTGCAACCCCGCGGCTCCATAATCTTTCCCGCAACTGCATTTTCAAAATATCCCAATTGTGCGGGAAAACCGCGACCCTGGCAACACTGGCGTTAGGGCTTGAGCTCAGAGGCTGAAATCATGCCGCGTTACAATACAAAATACAAAGTTCCACCAGCCAGAGGGAGATGAATGACACCACACGCGTCTATTCACGAACAGGAAATAGAACTTACTTGTGGGATTTTTGATTTGTTAATGTCTTGCGGGCGAAAACTTTTTTGTAATGCAAGCGTTACTGAACATGTACAGAGTAAAATGTTACTGAAAATTGATCCTGTTTCCTGCATTGCTTCCTGTTTCCTGCATCGCTGCCGGCAGCTTGTTTGTATCAGTGCTCTTATCACTTCGCTCTAATATTAGTGTATTTTATTTTCGTTAATTATTATTGTCGTTGCTAACTTATCCTGATATCTCAATAACCCTGTTCCTGTTATTTACTTGGAAGAGTCTAAACCAAAAGTGATAGTTAACTTAACACCGTTAGCATAGCAATAGCGTGTTAGCTTGCTTTCTGTTCACACTGTGGAATATCATCTTGCCTCTGGTTTGTCTTGTGTGCTAACTGTTTCTCTTTTTAAGCGAGTATACTACGATCCATCGAGCAACCTTGGTAAGTTGGAATTGCACTTCAAATCCGGTGAGTTATGGCTTCTATTCCTATTATTGTTACTTGCACCTCATGTCATATGTTTAGCTAAGCCTTCTCTGTCAGCTGCGAGGGCTTTATATGCGATAAATGCAGGGAAATAGTTAGGCTGACAGAGAAGATCTTAGAATTAGAGTCTCGCATCCAATCTTTATCTGAGGATAGTAAGAGTTTAACGACGATAGAAAACACTTTGGATGCGAGCAACATTAGCGCACACAGCTCGGTTCCGGTTGAAAATCCTCCGCAGCTGGGAAACTTCGTGACTGTGAGACGGCGTAGTCGCAGGACAAAACATCACTCGACCGTTCCGATTACAGTCTCGAACAGGTTTGCCCCGCTCAGTGACGCACCGACTGAGAAACCTGCTGAAAGTGCCCTAGTTATCGGTGATTCTATTGTTCGGAACGTTAACATAGAGGCACCAGCCACCATAGTCCAATGTTTACCGGGAGCCAGAGCGCCTGACATCAAGTCAAATTTAAATGTGCTGGCTAAGGCTAATCGTAAATTCAGTAAGATTGTCATTCACGTCGGCACAAATGATGTTCGACTCCGTCAATCGGAGATCACAAAAGATAACATTAAAGAGGTGTGTGAGCTCGCAAGCATGATGTCAGACACTGTAATATTCTCTGGCCCCCTCAATGCTTATCGTGGTGATGAGATTTATAGCAGATTATCATCACTAAATGGCTGGTTGTCTGAGTGGTGCCTGCAGAATGATATAGTTTTTATAAATAACTGGAAGAGTTTTGAGGGCAGACCTGACCTGTTGAAACGAGATGGTCTCCATCCCTCCTGGGCTGGGACTTCCATCCTGTCTAGAAATATGGCAAAAAGTCTTAATGCTAATGCTAAAACTTGACTCGCTGGGGCCCAGGTCAGGGAGCAGACAGTATGGCTTAACCAACTGTCTGCTTGCCGTCTCACGTCGCAGAATACACAAAATGTACAACATGTAGTAATCCGTTCTCCCAAACATCACAAAATAGAGACTGTGTCTGTCCCCCGGATTAGCAAACATAAAATAATGCGTAAACCTCTTGAAAGTAATTTAATAAACGTTAAACAAACTAAACATGAACAAAATACAGATAATCAACTGTTACGACTCGGATTGCTAAATATTAGATCTCTCTCTAATAAAGCACTTTTTGTTAACGATATGATAACAGATCATAAAATAGACATGCTCTGTTTGACAGAAACATGGCTAAAACCAGATGATTATATTGCTTTAAATGAATCTGTCCCCCAAGATTATTATTATAAACACGAGCCTCGTCTAAAAGGCAGAGGGGGAGGTGTCGCAGCACTTTACAATAACTCTCTTAGCATTTCCCAGAAGTCGAACTCTAAATATAATTCTTTTGAAGTCATGGTTCTTCATGTTTCAACACCTAATACTAAAGATAAAACTCTTTTTAAATTGATTCTAGCTATTGTATATAGGCCTCCAGGGCACCACACAGATTTTATTAAAGAATTTGGTGGGTTCTTATCAGAACTAGTACTGGCCGCAGATAGACTCCTTGTCGTTGGTGACTTTAACATCCACGTAGATAACGTTACAGATGCCTTAGGAATGGCTTTCAAAGACACTCTTAACTCCATGGGCATTAGTCAACATGTGTCAGGACCCACTCACCTTCGTAATCATACTTTAGATTTAATACTGTCTTACGGTATAAATGTGGACGACGTTAAAATCCTTCAGCAGAGTGAAGACATTTCGGATCATTATCTGGTATTATGTTTGCTTCACTGGCCTACGGCTGCAAATAAAACTCATTGTTACAAATATGGTAGAACAATAACTTCAACTACCAAAGATGCGTTTCTCGATAATCTGCCCGAATTGTCTCAAATCATGAGAAATAACGTTGAAGATCTTGACATTACCACTGAAAATTTTAATTCCACCTTCTCGGTAACGCTAGACAAAGTTGCTCCACTACGTTTAAAGAAGATTAAAAATGGCAGCCCCACACCGTGGTATAATGAACACACTCAGGCTCTAAAGAAAGCGGCCCGAAAAATGGAGCGCAACTTTAAGAAAACTAAATTAGAGGTATTTCGTACAGCATGGAAGGATAGTATTCGAAAATACAGGAAAGCCCTAAAAACTTCTAGATCCGCCTACTTTTCATCACTAATAGAAGAAAACCAGCACAACCCTAGGTTTTTATTTAACACGGTGGCTAAATTAACAAAAAATAAATCGTCAGTGACTTCTGATCCTGTATATCAGCATAGCAGTGATGAATTTATGAACTACTTCACATATAAAATCCAAGATATTAGAGAAAAAATTATAACAATGCAATCAGAAGTGAAACCCGCTGAACAAACTAACTACAGCGCCCTTAAGGAGAAAATGCAATTATTTTATACCGTAGATCAAGATGAGCTGTCTAAAATTATTAGATCATCTAAATCAACAACATGCATACTAGACCCTATACCTACAAATCTACTGAAAGAGATGCTCCCAGAAATTATAGATCCTCTTCTTGGTATTATTAACTCATCTCTGACATTAGGACATGTGCCTAAAGCATATAAGGTGGCTGTTATAAGGCCCCTTGTCAAAAAACCCAACTCGACCCTAGAGAACTAAGGAACTACAGGCCTATATCGAATCTACCTTTCATATCTAAAGTTCTGGAAAAAGTAGTTTCAACTCAATTATGCTCCTTCCTCCAAAGGAATGACATCAATGAAGAATTCCAGTCTGGATTTAGAGCATGTCACAGTACAGAGACTGCTTTGATCAGAGTTACAAATGATCTGCTATTGGCGTCTGACCGAGGTTGTATCTCGTTATTGGTGCTGCTAGACCTTAGTGCTGCATTCGATACCATTGACCACAGCACACTCCTACATAGACTCGAAAATTATGTCGGCATTAAGGGAATAGCTTTGAAATGGTTTAAATCTTATTTATCCGACCGTTTTCAATTTGTAGCAATAAACAATGAGGTGTCACGCAAATCGCAAGTCCAGTACGGTGTACCACAGGGCTCAGTCTTAGGGCCTCTGCTCTTCGCATTATACATGCTACCTCTAAAGATATAATAAAGCGACACGGAGTTAGCTTTCACTGTTATGCTGATGATACTCAACTTTATATTTCCTCGAAGCTCATGAAACACAGCAGTTCCATCGAATAATGGAATGCATAGTCGATATAAAAAACTGGATGAGTAACAACTTTTTATTACTGAACTCGGACAAAACGGAAGTGTTACTTATTGGACCGAAAACTGCTATAAGTAACAACCAAGAATACTGTTTAACTATTGACGGATGTTCCATAAAACCCTCGTCGTCAGCAAAGAATCTTGGCGTTCTATTCGATAGTAATCTGTCATTTGAGAGCCACGTCGCCAACACCTGTAAAATTGCGTTTTTCCATCTTAAGAATATATCTAAACTACGTCATATGCTGTCAATCTCAGATGCAGAGAAGTTAATTCATGCATTCATGACATCAAGACTAGATTACTGTAATGCACTGTTAGGTGGTTGCCCTGCAGGCTTATTACAAAAACTCCAATTGGTCCAAAACGCGGCAGCTCGAGTTCTTACACGTACAAAAAAGTATGAACATATTAGCCCGGTTCTGTCAACCTTGCACTGGTTACCTATAAAGCATCGCGTTAACTTTAAAATCTTGCTTATTACCTATAAAGCCTTACATGGTTTAGCTCCTCAGTACTTGAATGAACTCCTTTTGTATTACAGTCCTTCACGTGCATTACGCTCTCAGGCGTCCTGTCAGTTGGTAATACCTAGAATTTCAAAATCAAGTGCAGGTGGTAGATCCTTTTCCTATCTAGCGCCTAAACTTTGGAATAGTCTTCCCTGCACTGTCCGGGAGGCAGACACACTCTGTCAGTTTAAATCTAGACTAAAGACGCATCTTTTTAATCTTGCATACACTACTCTTCCATAATATAAATCTTCAGAGGGTTTAGGCTGCATTAGTTAGATCAACCGGAACCAAAAACACAACTGATGTACTTGTTGCATCAAAGAGTACAGAACAGTACTCTACTCTCAGCCAGTCTTGTCTCATTGTTCCAAGGTTACCACAGCGAGCAGGATGCAGTTCATGGCCTGACCTGATGGTAGAGCGGAGAATGGGAAGTGGGGACCTGACAAGAGCTGAGATGATAGAGCTGGATAAAGAAGGACGCGGTCTCTTGACATGTCTTCACCACAAAACTTCAAATGCTATTAGATTATTAATGATAATCTTAAACTATAATTTATTTTATTATTAAGTTTATTTATTTTATTTAGCCTTGTTGTGCAAGTTCTCTGGAGCTTGTGCAGAGGCAGCAGCTTTTGCCAGAGGGGAACTGGAATCCCCTGGTTGGGCCTGGGTTCTCCTGAGGTTTTTTTTCTCGATTAGAGTTTTGGGTTCCTCGCCACCGTTTGCATACTGTTTTTGCACTATCTGCCTGACCGGGGGGGCTGCTTTAGAATCTTAAAGTTTTACTTAATTAATATTGCATATAGGAATTTATTATCTGTTATATTTGACCTGTGCTTCTCTCTCCTTTATCCTAAATGTGTGCTCTCACTGAGCGTGTGTGTGTGTGCGTACTTGTCTGTGTACGTACGTGTGTGTGTGTGTGTGTGTGTGTGTGTCTGTGTCTGTGTGTGTTGTGTGTGTGCGTGTTGTGTGTGTGGAGTGTTTTGTGTGTGGGTGTGTCTGTCTTCTGTGTTTTCAACCTTTTCTTGTTTTTGCAGGTACAACTTTGATTGTTTTGCTTGTAGTCAATGTGTCTCATGTACAGCTGCTTTGTAACAATGAAAATTGTAAAAGCGCTATATAAATAAAGTTGAGTTGAGTTGAGTTAGTATAACATTTATTCAACATGTTGTAGAAAATATCGATATTTTACATATCGGAAATACAGTCCATTCTCATCAAAAAAATACAGAGATATGCAATTGTATGTGATCAATCATCGCCCAGCCATAGTAGCAACATGTATAATTCACCATTCAACATGTCTGTCCACACCATTCGCAGCATCTCGCTACCTTCTTCCGAGTTCTAACTCAGTTTCCCAGCATGCACCGACATCCACATTTTTGATTAGTCCACACTGCATCACATCATCAGGTATTTCTTTAAGTTTGTCATCTTTTGTCTTATGTTATCTTGGTTATCACTGATATTTTAGTAGATACTTACCTGTTTTTGAAATACTTACCTGTTTTTGGATATTCCTGTTTTTGAAATACTTACCTGTTTTTGGATATTCCTGTTTTTGAAATACTTACCTGTTTTTGGATATTCCTGTTTTTTGAAATACTTACCTGTTTTTGGATATTCCTGTTTTTGAAATACTTACCTGTTTTTGGATATTCCTGTTTTTTGAAATACTTACCTGTTTTTGGATATTCCTGTTTTTTGAAATACTTACCTGTTTTGGGATATTCCTGTTTTTTGAAATACTTACCTGTTTTTGGATATTCCCGTTTTTGAAATACTTACCTGTTTTTGGATATTCCCGTTTTTGAAATAAACTCCTTTTTCTTATCTACCTCCGTGGTGTGCTCTCCGTCTACCAGAACCCTGACAATAGTATGTTTCCACATACGAGGAATTTGTTATAGTGACAGAAGCTCCACAGTGCAACAGGAAGACAGCAACAGGACAGAACACAGATGATAAAAAAAATATATATATATACAATAATATAGAAATAGGCAATGTACAAAACAGCAAAAACACAATATACAATATAGACAATTATGTACGTACAGGTCTGATATGTGCAAATTTGGTGTATAAATAATGTAAAATAGAGCTGTGTTTTCCACATTTAATGTCAAGTGTTCATAAGATGGATTGCCTGAGGGAAGAAACTGTTCCTGTGTCTGGTCGTTCTGGTGCTCAGTGCTCTGTAGCGTCGACCAGACGGTAACAGATTAAAAAGGGAGTGTGCTGGGTGTGAGGGGTCCAGAGTGATTTTACCAGCCCTTTTTCTCATTCTGGATGATTACTGTAGTGTATTTCGGGGAAACTATGAGTTTAACCACAGTAACATACGTATAATTAATTGTGATTAACCATTAATTATTTTATACACTTTAACCTGATGCAGCAGAACTAATAACAGCGACAAACTAAATACACTCGTCCACCGAGTGGTCAGCAGATCGTATATTAACTCTAAGAAATATTACTCCCCTGGCCTGGAAAAACAATACTCTTACTGTAGTACAGTACCACTTCAGAAATCTTAAGGAAATCAAGCAGTTTAAGTGACGTTGATATGTGATAAATAAACACAGAAACAATTCGAGCGTGGATACACATGCGGTTTATTTATCTATACTACGGGGGAACTAAAACCAACTACTAACAAGGACCAAACATTAACAAACAAACATAAAAGGATAAAACAGTAGAAAATGAAAGAAAATGGATAAAGCAAAGAAAAGGGCAGTATTAAATCAGCTATTCACATCTGCACGAAACATCAAGGACAAATCTCCTTATTTAAAAGGGGCAAAGCTTATACGCAACCGGTTAGCAATAGTTCAGATACTTGCATTGGCTTCTTTGTTTCTCGGGACACGTGCTGGCGCGCGTATCAAAGGGTCCTGTTGCGTTCAGAGCGAGCCGGGAGTCCGTTGGATTTAGCTGACTCAAACTGCTGGAAGATGCTATCTCTGAGGAGAGACAGGTCTTGAGAGGTTGAAAGAACAAGAACGAGCGGAACGCGCAGGAGCGCGAACGCCCACGAGCGAACAAACATACACAAAAGAGCAAGCTTTCCTGCGTGTTCAGGTGTTTTAACACAGAGGGTGTCACGCCCCTCCAAGGTGGGCGATCCAATGTGATGAGATAGTTTTGGGCGCGAAAACATGTTTCTTTGTCCGGCACGCTAACTCATTTGCATTTGGTCGCTTGGGAGTTTGGAGCAGTAGATAGTCTTAGAATAAAATAAAGTGAACATGGTATAAAAATACATTACTGTGCTATACACCATATTCTAAGAAAGGAAAAGAGGAACATTTTGATATGACCCATGAAAGGGTTACAATCACATTGACCTGTAGTTTGTACAAGAATGTAAATATAAACAGAAATACCACGACGCACACATGCATTGGAGATTATATATTGAAGGAGAATAACGGGGAGACAAACATACAACGTGGGGGTTACGGATATGCACTTTAAACCAGTCTTTTGTTGCTAAATAGAGAGAAAGAGAGATTCTTTTGGAATAAACCGAGGCTCTCAGCTTGTGGGCGACATGGTTTTTGTCACTTTGGTGACCAGCCCAGTCCTCCCCCCTGAACCTCCTTTGAAGTCCGGGGGGGGGTGTTTAGACAGGCCCATTTGCCCAGACTCGTCGGTGCCTGCTTGAAGTCCTGCTGAGAGGTTGCTGTGTTTTACAATCACAGATGGTAAACTTTGATCCGACCATACCCTACATATCCCCCCTTTGGGTCTAAACAGTGGTCTGTCTCGTGGGATGCTGGGTGGTACTCTACCCGCTTGGTGAACTTGCGTGTGATTGTAAAAAGTCATGGTTGCCCCTTGTTGACCTGGGCACCGGTCACACACAATCTTTCTTGATGTTCTACCCTGGGGAGGTGGCTGTTTTGCGTCATAGTGAGGGTGTGAAGTTTGCTGGTTGGAGCTAGAATCAACTCCACATCTACTGATGTGCTCTGTCGCTGCATGCCAGGGCAGTGCGCCACTTCTTTGTGTATTAGTGGCTGTGGTGTTGTGGTGTCTGGCCCATGGTGCGTCGTAGGCATACATCAGCATGACCCCCCTTTGTTCCTGGAAAGTTGCATGCCGTGGCGTTGTGTTGTTACAGGAACAGACTAGAGGATTTTGCTTATCAGACGCAGCAAGGTTGGATATCGTGAAAGGAAGGTGTTTAGCATCGCTTGTGAGCGTTGGTGGTTGCTTAAGCGAAGCTGTATTTTAGGCAGAGCCAGTGTGGGTGGGTGTGATGCGGGCGGCGTGAGGTGGTAGCTGTGGCTTAGAAGCGATGCGTGGGATGGGCGGGTGGGTTTTTGGTGACCACCGGTTGCCACAAAATGCCTCAGTTTTCACAGGTTTACTTTGAATGTTCTTTCACCTTTTCCCGCAGAGGAGCATATCGTGTTCCTTTGTGATGAAACTAGGTGTCTGGAAAAGGTGTTAATGTGTCACCATTCTGCCTGTCATGTCTTGTTTTGGCCACTAGGAGTCCCCATTGTGTTCTGGTTTTGATCCCTGTTTAATTTGAGTAGTTGTTTTCACCTGTGCCTTGTTTTCCCGTGTAGTACTTAAACCTTATTTTTTCCTCAGTTCCTTGCACTAAGTTTGTATGTTAGTACTCAACCTTGTGTTTTCTACCCATGTGGACTATTGCTTGCTTGCTTCCCGAGACTGGATTTCTTTTGTGACCTCCATTTTTGGTATGTGTTTGTTCCCCTGCGAACCCTGCTTTTTGATTTTATTCTATTTTTGATCACGAGGTTTTTTGATTTTGGACTCTGTGGATTTACCTCTCCACCTATTGGATTATTTACTTTTGTGAAGACACTGCGTTTGCCTTTGGCCTTTTTTTTGTTCATTAAACTGGAATACTTAACCTGCTGTGTCTGCCTATATCTTCTGGGTTCCATCTGATACCATGTGGCTCGACTGGTGTAGTGACTATCCCTTACACCAGAGACCCAAGTTCGAGCCAGGGTCCTGACATAATGCTCGACTGGCTTATGATTCGCTATGTTTCTTGCCAAGTGATAGCGTGTGAAACTTAGCTTGGCCTACTTTGAGTCTATACAGGTAAGAAATTGTCTGATGGAGTTTTGCGATTTGAAGGATTATTCCGGATAGCTGTCACTTGTGCTGTGATGTTTGGGGCCCCAGCTTGAAGTGTTGCAGTGGGACAGGCTTGTCATTTTCCACAAAACACCTGATCTGGGCGTGCAGTGCCTCACCATTGTGTTGTCGACCATGTGGCTTTGTGTGCATGGGATCTGTGGTGAGGAGGCGTTGACTGTTAGAAACATTACAGGTTGGTGGCAGGTCTCTATGGTTACCTTCTGTGTTCTGATGTGAATGGAACATCGCTGGATGGCTTGTGAAGGACGGAGCAGCTCTTGTCATCTGGGTGCTCAGGCTGTGGTAAGAGTCGTGTTCAGCTGGTGCTTGGCTACCCCCCTTTCGTTCTGGTCACGTTGTCAGTGTAGACCAGTGTTAAGGCAGTGTTTGGCAAGTCCAGCTTTCAGATGGAACTCCATTCAGCGAGGGTAGATCAGGCATGTGGTGAAGCGCAGGTGCCATTTGGTGTGGCACCATCTTGAGCGCTCATTTACATGAGTGGGCAGTTCTTTTTAACAGTTCACAAACCTTGTAGGTGGTGTTCTGTGTAGTCCAGGATGCAGCTTGCTTGGGATGTAATGACATGTGGTTCTGTGAGTGGGGCCACATAGTTGACATTAGTTCTGCATCATTGTCTTTGTGAAGAGTGGCTCTAGCACTTGCAGTTGATGGCAGGTGCAGGGCGTTGTCCATCTCCTTAGAGTGGTAATCCGTTGTCATGCTCTTCATGAGGGCATTGTTCAAAGTCTTTGGTAAATGTACTCACTTGTACAGTATGCATGCTGCAAAAGATGACGTATTCAGTAAAAAGGGGGTGTGGCTTCCAGAGTGGGCCATGCTCCACGTATTCCATTGAATATGTGTGGTTGAGGGCTTGGTCACACTGTGTGTTGAGCTGAAACAATGACCCTTTTGGTGAATGCAGGTGCTACAGTCTCATTTATTCACCAGAGTGCAAAGCTCTGGGCTGTTCTAGTCTGGTAGAAAGTTCTCGCACTTGACAGGGCCCCCCATGGGGCTGTGAGATTCATGAGAACCAGGAAGTAACAGTTACAGCATTGGTTATTCCATTTCAAGTTCAAAGCACGGGTGTCCTAGGCCATGGCCGTGGTTGACAGGCATGAGTCCAATGTAAACTGCGCGCACTTGACAGAAGAGGAAATGTCTGATGCTGGTGTTGTTGTGGAGGGCGTGTGAACAGTGCAAAGCTGATGTCTGCGATATCTGCCCCTAGTTCCTGTATGGTGCCTGCTATCATCATGTCACTTGTTGATGTGCCTTTGGCAGGTAAGGGCAGGAAACATTTCGGTCGTCGGCTGGTTTGACCTTGAGACTGAGTTCTCGCGACCGGCTGAGATGTCATGCCTAACTTTTGTGACCTGGCAATGCATTTCAGATGAGTTGGCTGGCTGTGAAGCGGAAGTTCCCGTACTTGAGCCCAATTCTTTTGTAATGGTTAAAGTCTCTTAGAGGCTCAAAACAATTTAGCAGGTCTCTGCTGGTGAAGAGAGGGCGTGTGTCCATCCGTGATATGTACATGGGGTGTACATGCTCGTGGAGCTTCTGGTCAGGTGTGTGGGAACTTCTTGTTTCAGTCATACCTCAGTTGATGGCCGCGTGTGTGTGTCTCGGCTTGTTCTGGGTAGTCAGCCGTCTGATGAGTGCGGTCTGGGTGCCATGCTCATCTTGTGTTAGGATGACTGTCTCTGTGGTCGACAAGCAGGTTGCAGAGATCTGGAGTTTTCTCAGTAGGAGGGCATTCATGAGGGTTATTCGTTTCTCATGCCACTCGTGGTTGAAAAGAGTCTGATTTGGATTTTTACATCCTCCTGTTGAGGTTTCTTGTAGAATCGCTCCTTTGATGTTCCAGGATCTCTGCTGGCTCAACGTATTTGCACGGTTTTGCTTCTCTGGACAGGTGTCTCCATGGTGTTGAGATGAATTCCTTGTGACTGTTGGGCCGGAACAGGTTAGTGGCTCCTAGGTTGCCAGCTGGGTTTCCCGGGGCCCGTCTTTCGTGTCCGACGAAAGTGGTCAGCTCCATGTTGTTCAGGGCATCCTGTCTGGTGCTTGGCTGTTCCCGGCAGGCTGTAACATCTGCTGAGTCTCTGTGAAATCTGCTGCTGTGGTGCACCTCAGAGTCAGTTCTTTGTGATGTGCAGAGATAGGCAAGATTTAAACAGTCTTTATGGAGGCAGCGCTATGTTCTCTGTAGGTCTTATGGCTCAGTTCCGCAGATATCAGGTGATCTTGGCGGAAGAAGGCCGTGCGCTTGGTGATGACTCACAGTGTGATGGGATTTCTGAGGCAGGAGAGTTTTGGTTGAAGTCTTCTTCCCTTTCGCCTGTTCCGTCCTCTCATGTAGGCTCGGATGCTGGCTGTAGCAAGGTGTTGTAGCTGCTGTAATCCGCTTTACAGTTTCTACTGCTGGCATAGGATGCTGTGGTCCTCTAGGCTGGAGGTGATCCTAAGCAGGTGATCTGTCTTGTGTGGTCACACTGGGCAGTGTTCCTGCCTAAGAGTCAATGTTTTGCAGGTAGGAGTTTGTTGTGGCCTCCTGCAGTGTTCAGGGTGACAGCATTAGTGGTGACAGCTGTCATGTTTCTGGCCAGCTTGCTGGGTCTGTGGGGACACGCAGGGTATGTGTCTGCAGGTTCTTTTGAATGGTTCCTGCCCCACCCCTCTGTGTTTGCTGGCTAGTAAGGTGTGAACAGTGGGCTTTCGCCCCCCCCCTCTTTCGCAGCTTTGGGCTTTTAGCTGGGGGGCTGGACAGGAGAGATTCTGTGGCATTCTCCTGTCTGTTCACCTTGTAGTCTGCAAGCTAAGTTCAGTTCCTTTTGGTTCCATTGCTGAGTCATGGCTTGGACTTCAGCGTGGACTGCTTGCAGATGGCCTTTATAGGCCTTGGCCGTGGCATTGTATTGCTGTCTGCCTAGGCCATTATGAAGAGAGCTTCTGCATGTTAGAGTTTTCCTACCAGCCCTCTCTGGCATCTGCTCCAATTGCTCTCTTCGCTCAGTCTGTGTTGCAAAGGACTCTTGTAGCTTTCATCTCCTCCTGTAGCTCCTGGTCCTCTTCATCCGCTGTCATTTGCAGGTCCAGCTGGTCTAGGCGGTTCTGCACGTGCTCCTGGCTCTAGTAGGACAATCTGGTCGTGGTCACTCGATGATCCTGGCTGTGCACTTCAGATGAGTTTGTTGGTCTCTGTAGTTGTAGCTCTGGTTTAGATCGTGGTACCTTCACCGTTTAGGTCGTCCGACCAACTGCTCTCAGCGCAGTTGCCGTGTGCAATGTTGGTCCCAGCAGGAGTCCATCGCAGTGCTTAGCCTGGTCTCTAGTCTGGTCTGGCAGGTGACAGGACTGGATGGTCTGGACATGCTGGCGCACTAGGGGGCGAGAGAGAAGAGCACAAAGGGCCAATGCAAGTCCCTACAAGTTAAGTGAGCTCTTACTACTCTATAGTCATTGTTGTGCAGCTAACTGGGGTGAACAGTCAGTGGCGCAACTGTAAACACCTATTTATCCTGGCAGTGACTTGGCAGGGGGATAGTAGGTGTGTGTGTGGGTATGTGGGTACAGGGAAAGAGTCTGAGCAAATGTGTCGATGGGTTGAAACTTAGGGGGTCATTCTACTGACTGGGGTAGTTTACTTCATCAACACATTACTGAGAATTCCCTGATGGCTCATGCAGATTCAGTCTTCTAGTGAACTACAGGTAAAACAGGACAGGATTAAAACAAAAATAAAAAGATAGAAGAGGGAACAGAGAGGGTTGCCCTACTTGGCTCAGCTGGTTGGCAACACTAGAGTTATGACGGGGCCTGCAGCTAGGGGGCGCTATGGTGTCATATGTGACCCTGGATCACAAAACCAGTCTTAAGTAGCACAGGAACATTTTTAGTAAAAGACAAAAATACATTGTATGGGTCAAAATTATCGATTTTTCTTTTATGCCAAAAATCATTAGGATATTAAGTAAAGATCATGTTCCATGAAGATATTTTGTAAATTTTACAAAATTAAAAATTTACAAAAACTTTATTTTTGTGAGTGGATGGTCTGCCACAATGCCCCTGATTAACAACTTCAAAGGCAATTTTCTCAATATTTTGATTTTTTTGCGCTCTCAGATTCCAGAGTTTTAAACGGTTGTATCTCAGCCAGATATTGTCATATTCTAACAACTCATATATCTATAGAAAGTCTATTTATTCAGCTTTCAGATTATGTAAAAATCTCAATTTCGAAAAATTGACCCATAAGACTGGTTTTGTTGTCCAGGGTCACATATAGGCTAGGGAGGCAGCTAAACTCAAAACAACTGGGACAAAATAAACAGTTTAACGGGGGTGGAAGGGAGAGTTCCCACTTCTCTTTCCGCCTATAGCAACTCAGTAGGGGCTGTACCTTATTTAATAGACCTGGGCGTGAAGTGAGGGCCCCCAGGTGGGTACCAGTAAAGCAGGTCCAACTGTCCTGCCTTTCTGGACACACAGCGGCAGACACCTCAGATCCCTTGCCCTACACGCCACTCAGGTGCGACCACACAAACAGTCACAACTCTCAGCCCAACCTGGCAGTACCTAGTGAGTAACCGACTGACGGGCACAGAGAAAATTGGGGTTTTACCCGGGGGTGCCACTCGCAACAGACATAGCCCATAGGCTTTTCTTCCCGCTAAGTGGCACTTCACAGTGTTATATACCCCAAAATTGCTGCAGTGCATCAGTCAGCGCTATTGGTCCCCACTCGCACCTGAGTGCCAGTGGCTGAAGTCTCCCTGCGTGCCGTCACCTAGAGTGCGGGGACTGAGGTATCCAAGGCTATCCGCCGCCAGTGCCAGGCACGCCAGGACAGCCAAATCCGCCCACCAGACACCACTGAGGAGAGAGACGTTACTTCACTACCCAGGTGCCTTAGAGGAAGTGCTACCTATAGGGAAACACAAAGGCTGAACAGGGCTAGGGTTAATGGCATAGCTGGAAATAACCCAGAAGAGCAAAATAAAAGGTCAAACTTTAAAATTTGCGAGCCCAGTGAATTAATTCAAATCAAATTTTATTAATTATGTTCCAAGGTAGGGAGCAGTATAGGGAATAATGAGAAATGAAACAAACGAAACCTACAATATTAAAATAACTGAAAACCAAATTAAAACCACGTAAACCCGAAAACTAATTATTCTTATAATAATAATTAATTAAACTGAAAATAAAACTCAAACGTAAATGAACAAAATAACTGAGAAAATCAAAACAACAAAAACGGAAATGAGAGAAGTTAAAGAGGGAAAAGACTGACTGAGAGGACCCACACGGTGGCGTGAAGTCGGGAAGGAAGGAGTGGAGTTAGAAAAATGTTAGGCACTTCCAACACACTGCCCTCTGGTGTTAGTGGGATGTAACACCCTACCCTAGACTTCAATGCGATTACATCTCACGTTTAACTCTCGTTTTACACAAAGACTTTAACAATCACTTTAAAAAAACATTCCAGCGGCAATTGCTGTTGACAAGAATTTACATCAAGAATAACGTAAAACACAGATTAAATAATGAAATTCAAACTGGGTCTACAAGAAAATGATGTTACAGCATTTGACGTCCCAAATCCGTGACGTGGGAAGCGTCACGGATGGTGACGTTTGATCTCGGCGGATCCGAGTTTCGCATCAGCTCGCTAGATGCCCTGACGCGCGGCAGGATTTATTCGCTGCCCAAACACTGAGTTAAAACACACAGTAACAAACAAACAAACACAACGGGATTTCTTCGCCGTCGTACAATTAACTTGATCAAGATTTTTATCACACTCCCCTTTAAACGGTCGTCATCTACTGTTTAACTATACAATATACAGTAAAATACATATACAGTAACACAGTATCCTTCCGCCTCGTCTACTCAAAAAGAGGAAACAAAAAAGCACACATTAGTTAGCTAGTCTAATGGTTAAACTTCGGGGAGCGGTGTGTCTTAGTTGAACACACTGGAACACGCAATGCATCAAAATTACACATAATTCGGCCGTACATGAACTAGGGAGGAAATTCGCTCCACTATTTCTTTCGCGCTAACAAGAGGATTTCTTCGCTCAGATTAGGGCGGTCAAACGATATCGGGACTCTGTATAAAAGATTTCTTCATTTTATAGGGTCACATTAAATTTGCAGTTAGCTTAACCATCATTAACAAATACCTTGGGCTTTTCCTAAACAGGTCACAGAGGCTTGTTTCGGCGCAGTAACTTAAGGGAGCGAGTCTCGCTCTACCTTCTTCGCGCTAAAAGAGGATTTCTTCGCTCAATTTAGGGCGGTTAAATAATATCGGGACTCTCTATAAAAGATTTCTTCGTTTTATAGGGTCACATTAAATTTGCAGTTAGCTTAACCATCATTAACAAATACCTTGGGCTTTTCCTAAACAGGTCACAGAGGCTTGTTTCGGCGCAGTAACTTAAGGGAGCGAGTCTCGCTCTACCTTCTTCGCGCTAAAAGAGGATTTCTTCTCTCAATTTAGGGCGGTTAAATAATAGCATAGTGCGCTATAAAGAGATTTCTTCGTCTTTATATTGTCACTAACTCTATGACAGAGGCCGAGGTTTTCTCTGCGAGAAGCTCAAGAGTCTGCCAAGGATAGGTGGGTGGGTCCACACCTTCATTCATACATAAAGTGCCATTTAAGAGAGTATTCGGTTTAGGTAACACCCATGGAAACACACATGAATAGTTACTGAGTTCTGCTCACAAAACAAGGTTTAAAACTGCCTGCATTCTCCACCAATATATGTAGTGTATTTCGGGGAAACTATGAGTTTAACCACAGTAACATACGTATAATTAATTGTGATTAACCATTAATTATTTTATACACTTTAAGCTGATGCAGCAGAGCTAATAACAGCGACAAACTAAAATGTACTCGTCCAGCGAGTGATCAGCAGGTCGTATATTAACTCTAAGAAATATTACTCCCCTGGCCTGGAAAAACAATATTCTTACTGTAGTACAGTACCACTTCAGAAATCTTAACGAAATAAAGCAGTTTAAGTGACCTTGATATGTGATAAATAAACACAGAAACAATTCGAGCGTGGATACACATGCGGTTTATTTATCTACACTACGGGGGAACTAAAACCAACTACTAACAAAGACCAAACATTAACAAACAAACATAAAAACGTAAAGCAGTAAAGAATGAAAGAAATAGACAAAGCAAAGAGTGGCAGTATTAAATCAGCTATTCGCATCTGCATAAACCATCAAGAACAATCTCCTTATTTAAAAGGGGCAAAGCTTAAGAGCAGCTATTTAGAAATAGATCAGATACTTGCATTGGCTTCCTGGTTGTGCTGGGACAAGTTCATGGTGCGCGTGCAAAAAGGTTTCAGAGTCCTGATGAGTTCAAAGCGAGCGGGTGAGTCCGTCGGATTCTTTCTTAGAACCGGATTGGCTGACGAAGGTAGAACGGCCGAAGTAAACTGCCGGAAGAAGCTGTCTCCGAGGAGAGAGACAGGTCTCGAGAGGGTGACCGAAACACGAGCGAGCGGAACGCGCAGGAGCGCGAACGCCCACGAGCGAACGGACATACACAAAAGAGCCAGCTTTCCTGCGTGTTCAGATGTTTTAACACAGAGGGCGTTGCGCCCCTCCAAGGTGGGCGATCCAATGAGATGAGATAGTTTTGGGCGCGAAAACATGTTTCTTTGTCTGGCACACTATCTCATTTGCATTTATGGTCACCTGGTAGTTTGGAGCAGGAATAGACTTTGAATAGAATAGAATGAGTATGGTATAAAATACATTACTGTGCTATACACCATATTCTAATACATGAAAAGGGGAACACGTAGATATGAAACATGAAGGGGTTACAATTAAATTGACTTGTAGTTTGGACAAGAATGTAAATATACACAGAATACCACTAAGCACATATGCCTTTGAGGTTATAGGTGAATGAGAATAACATAGAGGGAAGCATACAATGTGGAGATTCATGTGTATACACTTTAAACCAGTCTTTTGTGGCTAAGGAAAGAGAAAGAGACATTCTTTTGGAAGAATTTGAGGCTCTCAGTCCCTGGGGGCCACATGGCTTTTCTCACTTTGGTGAACAGTCCTGTCCTCCCCCCAAGAACCTCCTTTGAAGTCTAGGGGAGAGTATCCGAATCTGTCCTGGTTTAGATGAAGGTGTAGAGAATAGGACATTTGGCCAGACTTGTTGGTCCCTGATCGTAGTCCTGCTGAGAGGTTACTGTGTTTTACGATCACAGATGGTAAACTTTGATCCGACCATACCCTACACCTAGTTAATTCAAGAAATCAGCAGTCTAAAGAGGTTGATTGGCAAAAAGTATTTTGTATTTTGAAAATACAAAAATACAAAGATTTTAGAATGTTAAGTTCTACTTCTGTAGTTATTTGGTGAAAGTAACTCAAAAGTAATACAGGAGTCATGTAACGTATTACAATTCTGAGACAGTAATATTGTAAGGTAAGGGAGTACTTTTAAATAACAGTAACAAGTAATCTGTAATGTATTACAGTTTGGAAGTAACTTGCACAACACTGGTGACGGAGCAGTTTTGAACGTCATTGTTTATCTGGAACTGCTTTAATATTTAACTCGTCCAGATACTGGAGAGAGAGAGACAGCGAGAGCGCGTTAGCGCTAAAACTGTAGAGAGAGCGCGTTTTACTCTCTTACTCAATGATGAATAAATTTACATTTAATCCGCGGGTCACATGTGTGTTCCGATCCGTACGGATCACAGATCATCCGCGATCCGTTTCACCACTATACTGCAGGGTAGAGGGAGAGGAAACGCGCGTTGTAGAGTTGTTTGTCCGTTTAGGGCTGCTGTACAAAACATGGTGGCGAATTCAATGTATGTAGGCCCACTCTGTATGTAGATACTGTATAAACAGCTTATTCTAAGGTATGAGAAACACAACGGTTCATTACGTAAGGTCTTTATACACCCCTGAAGAAAAAGTTTTGTATATTATATTGCATTTCTGTCAATAGATCCTCGTAAACACCCTGTATTGTTCCTTTAACTACTAGAAGACAAAATTAATAAGGTAGTCAATGCTGCCTTAGAACTGTTTGATTTCCCACATTCTTCAAAATATCTTCTTTTGTGTTTTACCGAACCAAGGTTTGGAACTTGATCGTGTGTAAATTTTTGGGTGTACTTTCCCTGTATACCAGAGGTTAATCTAGAAATAATCATTATCTGCCCCAGTCCGGTAACAGAATATTATTAATATAAAAAATACATTGAGAAACATATTGCACCAAAAGATAGATATTACCAACCTGACTGGAATTACAGTATGAAAACAAATGTACTTACTGTTGCCTGCATAGACCCGCAGCACTTGTAGGCAGGGCAACAACATTTTGCAGTTCTGCAGATTGCGTTTCACTAAATTAACAGTCACATTCAGAGCCCCGTTCAGACGAGCTTTAACACCAAACTTCCTGTCTGAGAAGGAAGTGATGTCAGTGAAAAGTCACTGCCAATTGCGGTTTCCAACAGCTTAATTGAAATTTTCGACAACTTAACATTTTACATTAACACTCCAGTTAATAAACCAAGACAATGTTTCGATTGTACCAAATATCTTATATACTAGGCTTAAATTACCATGTCCAAACATACAGTAATGTAATTAATGTGATGTCTGTCTTACCTTTAGGTCCGACCTTAACCAGCAGAGAGTGAATGTGCAGCATTAGTTCTTCATTCATAGGAAGGTCTTTGCTGGAGCTTACCAACAACTGTAACAGAATAGCTGTTCCTCCCTTAGACACAAATGCCCCAATCCTGCGGCCTCCACCTACCACAATAAGCACAGCAACAGATGTGACACAGCCTCTCTGTCCTATAGTATTTAACTCAGGTTGAAAACAAACAAATTATTTTATATTAAAATATTAAAATTATAATTTATCTTCATATATGGGACTCAAAATGTTAACATGCAAAAAGCACATATATCTATTATTATAGTAATTAAAATGACTTCAGTGGATTAATAAATGTCTTCTGAAGCAAAACTGTCATGATCCTACCTCACCTTGTCATGCTTTTCTAGTCTTGTGGCAGGGTCATGACAGTCCCAAGTGTTTAGTGTGGAGAGAGACATGGCATTGTTTGTTTTTTTTGCATGCCATGTGCTCTCTCCGGTCTCGTCCTTGTCCCGCCCCCTCGTTTAGCTTTCCATCAGTGTTTGATTCCCCTCACTTGCCCCTTGTTACAGTAATTATCCTTTGTTAGTTCCCTTATTTAATGCCCTTGTGTTTGCTGTCCTGTGCTGTTTAGTTTTGGTTCATTGCGTTGTGATGTGCTTTACTTACTGCTGATCCTTGTTCCTTGTATACCTTCCTGCCTTGTATCTAGTTTAGTTAATCCCGTTTCTCTGTTTTTGCCCCCTCGTGGAAAGTTTGTTTTACAGTCTTGTTTTTGAAGTTCATATTGTTTAGTTTTCGTTTTACCCCATCGTGGGTCTTTTGTTTGTTAAATAAAGTTTTGTTTTACAACCGCTGCCTGCGCTTGGGTTCTGCCTTCCCCGATCGTGACACAAAACGATAGGTGTGTAAGAAAACAATATTTTCAGTTTATTTAGCAAAACTTAAAAGTGCTAAATTCAAATATGGTGGCACATCAACAACTTCAGAATTCATTGGTTCTTTTGTGTCTTGTGACTCAATATCAGACACACGAAAACCAATGAGATTTGAATTTACCGACGTGCTGCTATATTTGAATTTAGCACTGATATGCATTTGCTTTGATTTTACTCGCTAAGATGATAATGACGGCATTTTAATGTTCAAATTAAGTCTTGTCTGTGATGGAATAAGGATGATTTTAAAATGGATTTTTCATTAAAGTGGCACATATAATTATTTCAATAAATCAACAACTTTTGGCATAACACAACAGACACAGAAAATAAACACATACCCACAGTCAGCAGTTCATTCAAAATATTGAGAATGTTTAGGGTGGTCTGCAAGTCCCGTGTGTTCTGTGCAGAATAAAGTGGATTAGTAGTTGGAAAGCACTTAATCAGAATAACCTGAGCTCAATTAATGTGACTGTAATATCATCTGCTGTGTATGCCAGCAGCAGACAACATGGAGTCCAAGTTCGAGATCTACGTCAAATCTCAAGTCACTCACAAGGCTTTTTTGCAACATTTCTATTTGCTGACTGTTAGTCTTTTTAAACCTGTCAAATAACAATTAGATTTTTTATTATTGTTTGGCCAGTTGTGACGTATATTTGAGTGTAACAGCTTCTAGAATGAGAAACATAAGGCGGGGCCTGATTTCATCCTTCAGAAATCGATTGGATTGATGTGAATTTGCCAAGAGTGTGAAAAAGAATAAATGCAAACAGTTGCAGGAGCAAATAACTGGGAACATATGGTGCTTTTTACTGAATAACAAAAAGTTAATTGTTCAAGTCGAGTTTTGCAAATAAAGTGTGACTCAACATCTCAGACTCCTGTTTCCATCTGTCTAGTACCTCTAGAGATGAGAGAATAACTTCCATCCCACTTGAGCCTTTAGAGACCATCTCCTTACGGGTCTTTTCTGAAAAGAAACAAAGAAATGTGTCATGTAATACAACAGAAAGACTATTTCCAGATCATTAAACAAATTAAGCTGCTAAAAAGTACACAGAAACTTTCTTTTAAAAAGCAATTTAGTATACTTAGTAAAGGGACAATTTTCCCACGGTAACCTGGGTTTAAATGCTTTCCACAAAGAAAGACCAGTCAAATAAATAAGCACTTTTAATTACACTTTTATATTATTGCATATCATATTATTATTCAACATATTTCCAACGTTTAATAACCGGGCTATACAAATAATTTTGCCAAGATAAATAAAAAATGTGCACACTGTTACCATGGATTTGCAGTCTTTAACGCTGATTTACACTATATGAAATTGCAACTTTGACAACAGTAACGATTTATATTGACGGTTGCTAATAATAGAGTGAAAAAGAACAAAATAATCAACTCAACACATGTACAGTGATGAAAACTACTGCTTACCACTACCCATTACTAATAACACTTCAAGCATTGGGATCAAAACAATCAAGAACATCACAATTTTGCAGGCAGGTTATGTTTTAAAGTCAACACCTTGTCAAGAACAAGTAGTTTGGGCAGTGTCAAATATCAGCGAGTGTGTGAGTTATGCTGGCTCATAAGAGACACACGAGACAGAGCTGCCTCGTCCTCCCAAATGAACATATCACAGTCTACAACATGTACTTGCACATAAATAAAATGTGCTGTGCAAATCAAATACTGGTGACATAAGAAAACGAGAGAGTACAAGTCATGCTACTGTGGTGCATGGTTTCAATCACTTTTAACTCCTGACTGAATGCAGTTAACTGAAAAGACACGAGCACAGATCAAATTGATCAAATGTTTTCATAAATGGATCGAAGATCGAGTATAAGATAATTCCCAACTTAATAGTAAACTCGATAAGTAATCTCACATTTTATAAGTCATATAAATGGCATGGTACAATTGACATAGGCTACATTGTACAATTCCGTTTTCTTCATGCAGTTTGTTGCTGTTAATGGGCTTTGGTAACATGGGTACATGTACTGTATTCATTTGCATTTAGCAGAAACTTTTGATTAAAGGAACGAAAAATCAGTTAATAGTACAATATTGATTCATTCTAGAAGTACAGTAAAAGGAGAATTTTTTGGCATACATTTGGTAAAAACTACTAATAAAGAAAAACACTAAAGAAACTGAATTTAAGGTAAAAATATATTTTTAAGTACTTTTATTATGAAAAGTAAATAACATCATAACATTATTTGTAACAAATTACATTGTTTGTAA
Source organism: Triplophysa rosa (assembly GCF_024868665.1). Classification (NCBI taxonomy): domain Eukaryota; kingdom Metazoa; phylum Chordata; class Actinopteri; order Cypriniformes; family Nemacheilidae; genus Triplophysa; species Triplophysa rosa. Next base: position 3,000,508 of record NC_079906.1, on the reverse strand, counting down.
ACATTTTGCATTAGAGTTTAGCTGTGCTTTAATGCAGAGTAATTTTGATTATCTTTATTATCTTACCCGGCCTGCCTGGGGACCAACACAAATTGTTTGTCCTCCTTCTGGCATGGCTTCTATAGTCCATCTTTGCTAACACATTTCCAACCCACCTCTGTGTCTATTCTCATAACTTCAACACACTCCAGCGCTTCAACCATAGCACTGATAGTCAGGAAATTCTACACCAGTGTAATCATATTTCACACAGACATAGACCTCTCCCCCTGCCCAGGTGCTGTCAGCCAAAACATACGCCCTCAGTGAAAGATCCAAAATAAAAAAGCCAATGACACATTAAAGGAATGGTTCATCTTTAAAATGACAATTCTGTCATCATTTACTCACCCTGTTGTCATTTTAAACCTGGTTGATTTTCTTTATTCTGCAAAACACTACAGAAGATATTTTGAAAAATGTTGGTAACCAAAAACCATTGGTCCCCACTGACTTCTACTGTAAGGACACTAAACCAATGCAAGTCAATGGGGACAAAAGATTTTCTGTTACCAATATTTTTCAAAATATCTTCTCAAGTCATACAGGTTCGAAATGACAAGAGGGCATGTAAATAATGACAGAATTTTCATTTTGAAGGTGAACTATCCCTTTAATACCAGATCAAACAAGAGTAAGATACGATTATGAATGTGAAAAAAGGGGTTCGTAAAAAGAGAGAGGACGGGGGTTGGCACAAGGGGGACCATTCAGGGACAGGGGAACATTTCTATATTTTTCTCAGTTGATGAAGGCACAGTGCAGGGGTCCTAACGTCTGCAGACAGTGTCGATATTACACGTATGTGGTGTACGGTTACGGTACGCAGGGGTCAGAAAGGGCAAACAAATGCTGGATATCCCACAGCCATCATATTACACAGTTCATCTAGGATCTCGGCATGCTTAGTAATGACAACCTCATGGTTGCATGGTTATGCTTTAATTAATTTATTTCTTCTTAACGCCATTCCAGCATCTACGGCTATATTCATGGCGAGAAACCAGTTAATTCATACACAAGTCAGTGTTATGTTTTTATTATCGAAGGCAAGGCAAGGTTAAGGCAAGTTTATATATATAGCACATTTCATACACAAGGGCAATTCAAAGTGCTTTACATAAAATGATTGACAAAGAGAAATAAGACGTATCTTTAAAATGCAAATGATTTAAGATCACAAGTACAACTTTAGATTTTAAGAAACAATAAAACAGCAATAAATTTGATTAAAAATGTGAGTGTATTTATATAAAAAGATAAGAACAAAAGAAAAAGAAATTAGAAATAGAAGTGCAGTTGATGTAAACAAGTACAGTGCTCAGGTTGTAAATGCACAGCTAAACAAGTGTGTTTTTAAACTGGATTTAAAAGTAGCTACTGTTGAAGACAACATCTGATGTCTTCTGGAAGCAGATTCCAGCTACGGATGGCGTAATGGATAAACGCTGACTCGCCTTGTTTTGAGTGAACCCTTGTTATCTCTAACTTGACATTTGATTCTGGCTATGTTTCTGAGATGGTAGTATGCTGATTTGCTTATTGCTTTGACATGACTGCTGAAACAAAGGTCAGACTCTAAAATGACACCAAGAGTTTTTACCTTACTTTGTGTCTTTAGACCTCTTAAGTCAAGGTATGTGTTTACCTTCTTAGTTTCATCCTTGTTACCAAATACAATGACTTCAGTTTTGTCTTTATTTAACTGAAGGAAGTTTTGACACATCCATCTGTTAATTTTATCAATGCACTGGCAAAGAGAGTCAATAGGCCTGTAGTCCTTTGGTGAGAGGGCTATCTGAGTGTCATCTGCATAGCTCTGGTAAGCAATTTGGTACTTTTTCATCCACTGCAAATTATGTTGCTCAACATGAGTTTATTATAATATCCTCTTATTGCAACACTTTATTGGATTCTTCATGTGCACTTAATGTGTCCGTTCAATTCTTTCACTAAGTGGACATTATTAGTGCATCTAGTATTAGAAAAATTTCAATAATTTCAAATATGATGCTATGTAAGCAATGTAAAGTTTGCAGCTATTTAAAATGACTCGTAAAACATTGGAGCCAACAAGAAACAGTAATCACAACCCATTACTTCTGTAATGTGTATTTCTAAATTAAACAGAGCCTTCCACAAGAATAAAAATATAGACCTGAACGTGAGTCTTTCAGTGGATTGTGGAATGCCCTGCCAACCAGCAGCTCCTGTTACCATAACTATTATTTTCTCTTATTGCGCAACTTTCAAAATTACTACCTTGATGCCAACCGGCAATAAATTACTGTGCTGTATAATAAATCAATGCATAACAACTAAATGAGCACTGTGCAACCTAGATGATTTTAGCTGAAATATGTGATTAAAAACATTATGTGATCAAAACCTTTCTCAAGAAAGTAAAAGGGATCACTTTTAATTTCATGTTGACCCTATTGGTTTTATTGGGCATGTATTCTAATCTCACTCTCTGTATTTGTTTTGTGTATTTGTGCATCAGCTCACCTTGAGTCTGGAGGATGTGAAGGATTTTGCCTGTGATCTGACGGATGGCATCCGTATCAGACACTTTGGGCTCTTCGTTCAGTCTGTCCAGCTGACTCAGCAACATCAGCACCCGGGAAGCACTGGGAACACAGGAAACCATCACAAATGCTAAACAACTGTCAAAGCTTTGTGTGTAAGATATAGAAAGAACTAACCATTTTTCCATTGCCATTTTGGGTTTATTCATTCCTTGTCACATTTACAGCTCAATCTGACAGCTAGGGCAAAACAAGGCAGAAATAATTTACAGAGATAATAACAGAAAAAGTCACATTGGTGAGGCTTATGTACGATCTGCATACAATCTAGTAACGTTACCTAAAGCATATGGCAAACAAAAAAGCAGCATGCGACGATAACGCATCAATATCAAAAGTCTATGCAGCGTTGTTATCATCGGGTCGAAAATATTTTTACTATTATGAAACATGGCGTGAGTAAAGAAAAGGTCTTACAGTTGAAATCATTAACGTTAGATGGTTTAAAAAAGGTTGACCATGGTTATTCAGAGATAGATCCGATGAAGAATTAAATTCAACTGCCTTTAATTCCTAAACTAATAAAAAAACCTTCCAGTATTAAGAGTACTCATGTTCATGTCAGATCCACCTGTCCTCCAGATGAAACTCTACTGCTAGCACAGATCCGCTAAGGGGACAGCACATATCTGCTACTGACACAGCATAAACATAGCGGCAAACTGGGAATAAAAAACATGCGTTTACTAACCTTTAAAACATGCGAGATATGCGCCATCTGAGCTCCTTGCACGTATCTCTATTGGCAACACAGACACAAGACCCCTAATGGTATTATTATTTACATTAACCCACAAGAGACTCGGAAGTGAGGGCGCGTCCCAGTAACGGCGATCTGGCGCACAATCTACGATTTACAATGCATTGTACATCAAAGTCTTTCGCAATGATGATCTACAGATCAGCGTTTTAATGTAGCTCCACCTCTTTCCGGTAAGACGTAAGCGACGTTGCTTATCCCAAAAGAGTCAAAAGAAAACATTTTTAAATAAATATTTTATTTTAATTATTTTAGATTCAAATTTTAACAAAATCATGTTTCCTTATAGGTCTGTGAGAAATAATATGGACGTTTTCGTTCACAAAAGAATGCTTAAACATATTAGGTTCCCAGTTTATCCCAAAATTAAAGAAACCCAACCCAAACTTAAAAAATATATGATATTTGTCCTTCCGGAGAGTTACTAAGGGTTAGATTTAATTTTGATATGGTATTATGTAAATTGTTTTACAGAAAACACAGAGCGTATTTTCTTTGCTTGCAAATATTCCAGTGTTTTCTGGGACAAAGTACAATTATGGTTGAAGGAGAAAAATGTGGTTGAACTAAACCTAAAAAAATTTAACTCAAATATATATTAAATATGGAAACTATGAAGAAGGAAGACAAAACGTTTTTTTTATTAATAATATAGGCCTACTTCTGTTAGCCAAGAATTGTATTCATAATGTGAAATAGATTTCAGATATCAATAAATCTGAGAGTAATTGAAGATATCTAAAATGGCTTTCCTACTAGTAACAATAACATTATTGATATCAAGAATTAACATTGTCACTAGTGAAAAATTAATTATTGATATCAGAAATTGACATTTTAACATGTAATTCAATTACAGATATCAAGAATTACGTTTTTTACTAGTTGAAATTCAATTGTTGATATCAAGAATTCACATTTTTACTAGTGAAAATGTAATTACTGATATCAAAAATAGCAATTGTTACTAGTAGAAATTATATTCTTGATATCAAGAATTATAATTTTTACTAGTAAAAATTGAATTGTTGATATCAAAAATTCATATCCTGAGAATGATTAAAAGCTAATCCGGCTTGCCATAGGGGACAAACAATCCAAACAATCCAAGAATTGGCCCCATCAACACCAAGGGGTTTCACTTCTCCATTGGTCAGCAGAGTGGGGGACTATATAATCTAACAATCACAATGTCAATGTCCATACTCTTTAAAAAAAGATCAATGTACCGTGATAAAGCGTCTGCTAAAATGCATATATTTAACGAGTAGTAGATCGGCCTTACACAGCATACAAACGACAGCTTGAGTAATTTAAATCCTGCAATTAAAGATGACACAAAATATATCGCTATAAACCTAGAACTACATGTCCCACAATGCAATGGGAATGATGCGTCATTCACTGGCGTCCGCTGCGACAGTGCTGAATATTTTCCATAGCACAGAAAGCCTGACCATCAAAAGGTATTCATATATTTTCTTTTTAAACGTCCTTTTGGTAGTGAAGGTATATCTTCATTCTTCATGTATTATAAACATAAAACGTATGTATAAACCAGTAACGTTACTTATACATTTTGAAGTTAAACTGCTAATTGACCACAGTATCTGTGCTAATGTCATCTTTGTAATTGTTCATGTGCAAGAAGACACTTCGACAACACGTCTCTTTAGAATAATAAGGTTCTGAGTTATTCACATATTCTTATTCTGTGACTTATTTACATTATGTGATGTTTTTTTCTTTACGTTGTGTACATGTTAGGACTTTTTTAGAAAACAAAATGGTTTAGCCTGTCTACCAAGTCAAATAGAAAGCAAAATCTTTGAAGCTTGTTATCTCAAAACCGCTCAGAATGCCAGTAGGGGCGAGCATATAATTCTAAGGCGACAAGTAGTTCAGTGCTGTTTGGTGTTTCTTTTTTTTTGTTGCATAGTACAAGTGTACTGTATTGCTTATTTATACAATTTAAGCTTAAGTCTGTAATGCAAGTAAATGAAGCTAAAGTATGATCATACAGTAAGTCGGAGATCTGACACATCGGTACAGTTATATCAGCAGACGTCTGAAGTCAACTGCAGCTGCTACCAAATTTAAGTCAATATCTTGTGAACTGGCAAGGCAACGTGTGCAATCAAATCTTTCTAACACATGTATGCATTTTTTATTGTGTTAGAAGCTGTCTCCATGGTGATGAAGTCATCAGTAGAGGAGGAGGAGGGAGGCTGGGGTCTAGGAATCCCAGAAAAGATGAGAAACAATGCCAACTGGGTAGACATCACCCTAGACTTCAAAGGAGCTTGTAAAGGTGTGATTTAATGTTTTAGCTAATAACATTATCTGGGGATGTGGCATAGTGTTTAAAAATAAGAGTTGACAATCCAAAGTTTGCTGGTTAAATCTTAAAAAGACTTAAGCCATAGAGAACAGTGTGCCCTTAGGCACTTAGAGGTGCTGCAGGATAAAAATGCTTGTCAACCCTGTCTTATATGTCTTATTGTAAGATGATGCTCTGTGTGCAAATATACCAACTTCCCTACTATGTGGTATGTGGAAAAACTGCATGTCAACTGTGTATGATGATAGAACAGAATATAAAGCATCAATAAAACAAAATGTGAATTGTTTTCCCACTCTAAAATTCCTACTGTGTCCAGTCGACACTTGTCCCATGAGGCAATGGGACGGGGTAGAGCTGTCAGATTTGAAAATGACAAATGTAGTAGTATGTCTGAAGTCTCTTTATAGTACCCCTTGGCCTGTACTGTATATTGAACACCTGCTGCTAGGGCTGCACGGTTAATCGTATTTCAATCATGATAACGATTTATGCTTCCCACAATTAATTGAGCATAATCGTTGTGATATTAATGTTTTAAAAACGAGCAAAAAGCTCCCGATAAGGTCGAAAAATCACCGCAAAGCTTGTATCTTTTAAACTGCCACTTTACAGGCAATACAGAAAACAACATTTTTTTCACTGCCTTTGCACACTGCATTAAATTTGCTGAATTTAATAAATGCTTTTCTTTGTTGCAGAACTCAAACTTGGCGAGTTGCTACATGATAAACTGTAAGTATATTTACTCTGTGTCCTTTAAATATTCTTCCCTTATGAAGGTGCATTCAGACTGTGTCGCTTTCTTTACAGATTTATCACGTATAATGGAAAAAAACAGAATACATTTTTTTACAGATTTTTCATGTATTTTTGAAATACGGTCAAAAATGTAAAACTAATTTACAAGAAAAACAGGGGAAAACTGTTGTTTTACCTTTTATTTCTGGTGCCCCAGCTGCCAGAAAGTTTCTGTTTTTTGACAAGATTGTTTTACAGTTTATTTTTTAAATAAGGTCAAAAACCTTAAAATTACAGAACCGCAAATTGACAAGAAAAACAGGGAATTAAAAAAAAAAAAAATCCTTATATCCTGTAATTTTACAGGGAAAACTGTTTAAACGTTATTTTACGGTATATTTCTGTCGCCCCAGCTGACAGAAAATTACTGTTTTTTTCAAATAAAGTGTTTATCTTTAAACCAAAGACTTTTTAAGATTTAGGAGCACTTTTGAATGTAATCTGAAATTTGGTTAAATTTTGAGACTTTGTGTTTCTGCAGGTTTGGCCTGTTTGAGGCAATGTCAGCCATTGAAATGATGGATCCTAAAATGGATGCTGGGATGATCGGAAACCAAGTTAACCGTAAAGTTCTCAGCTTTGAACAGGCCGTTAAGGTAGCACCTGTAGTACTGCTATCAAATGATGCATCTCTCATGATATTTGGTTCATGATCTTGCTACCTTAAATGGGTGAATTTCAAATAACCAGTAAGCAACAAAAATTAAAAGAAAGACCTAAGAAATCATATTTTGCATGAGGACTATGGGACTATTTTAATGAGCAATAAAGTACATTTTCTCTCCAACATTCTCATTCATGTAATGTAGTAAATACCGATACATTATTTAAGCATATAGTTGCATTTCTTGTTCTTCCTTGAACTTATTCTTACTATAAAATAATAACTGTAAACAGTGTACTGTTTTACATCGATAAGTATACACTGACATCTCTCTCTGTGAAGGACGAGGCCATTAGAGTGAAAGACCTGAGTGTTCCTGAGCTCATCGGGATCATGGACACGTGTTTCTGTTGTCTGGTCAGTATTATATCATTTACCATCACTTTGTTGTGTCTCATAAACCTGTAACAAGCTTTCTGTCACTGTTGTCTTTAACTTTCTCAGATCACATGGCTGGAAGGTCATTCTCTCGCTCAGACCGTGTTTACATGTCTGTATGTTCATAACCCGGATCTGATTCAAGACCCTGCTCTTAAAGCATTTGCATTAGGCATCCTCAAAATCTGTGACATTGCCCGTGAGAAAGTCAACAAAGCCGCTGTTTTTGAGGAGGCAAGACATATTTGTTTTTGACTGTTTGAATAATGTTTCGTTGTATTATGTTTTTATGATATCTAATGTAAAAGACATAGTATATTCATGTATTTTTATTTTGTGTAATTTTACGAATTGCTGTTTTGTATATTATGAATTGTTCCGTGAATATTCATTTATGTGTTTGAATCAGGAAGATTTTCAGGCGATGACATATGGCTTTAAAATGGCAAACAATGTAACAGATTTGAGAGTTACAGGTCAGTAAAGAGACCGATCAGGTAACATTTGACTATTTTACTATAAGTTATATAAAATATTATTGATGAGGAGTTAAAATTTATAAGCAAAAAAAATCGGGACACAACACATCTACGATTATGTTGAATTACATTGTTATATTATGCAAGGATGCAGACTACTGAATTTTGGCAGAAATGTGTCTAATTGTGATGAAAATAACAATTTTAATATCCTTTTGCATTGAATCCTGGAAAATGTATTTCCATTTTATTAGGTATGCTAAAAGATGTTGAGGAAGAACTTCAAAGAAAAGTAAAGGTATGTTGATCTATCTCAAGCCTTCATCTATTTTCATGATTCCTCTCGTGTTAAATGCGTCTCTGCTTTCTTACAGAGCACACGCAGTCGACAGGGTGAACAGAGAGATCCTGAAGTGGAACTGGATGCAAGTTTTTCATATACAAGCCACTTCTTCAAGACAAAACAGATAACTACCGCACAAAAGTAAAAGGGATAGTTCACCTAAAAATAAAAATTCTCTCATCATTCACTATACTTGCCCTTTTGTCATTTCAAACCTGTATCACTTACTTTCTTTCGCAAAACACAAAAGAAGATATTTTGACAAATGTTGTTAACTGGCATTGGTTTTGTGTCCATACAATAGAAGTGAATGGGGTCCAGTTCTGTTCGGTTACTGACTTTCTTCAAAATATCTTCTTTTGTGTTCTGCAGAAGAAAGAAAGGCATAAAGGTTTGAAATGATAAGAGGGTTAGTAAATGATGACCGAATTTTCATTTTTGGGTGAACTATCACTTTAAGGTAAAAGAAAACTTTTGCATGATCTTCGATCAGAATCTTAATTTGATCTGAAGTTATATTTAAATATTTATTAGTTATATAAAAACCTTCCTTTTATTATGAAAACAAAAAATAATTGTTTAAAAGCTTCCATTTTATAAAACGACAACATAACATTTCTGCTAATTATAGGCAATAAAGAGCTACTTTGAAGATGCTAAAGTATAACAACGTTTTTATTTATTTTATTAATTTTATAATAACTTTTCCATTGTTTTATATCAACTCTATGAGTTAAGTATTCTAAAGTGTGAGAAAAATAGAAATAAGGAATGGGTAAGTGACCCTAAATTATGAAACGGTAGTGTGGTAATTTTCACAGAGATGTCATTTTTTCTTTTACTTCTCAGCATCAGCAGTGTTCGGCTCTCTTCAGCCGTGTTAAATTCACCCGCCTGCTGCTCAGCGCACTTATTTCCTTCACTAAAAAAGAGGTAGGCCACTAATTTTCTGTAAAGCTGCTTTGCAACAATGCACATTGCGCAAAGCATTATACATATAAAATTGAGGTAACAACCACTTACTTTTATTGGTTAATTTCACAATCTGTTTTTCTTGTTTAAGACGAGTGCTGTTGGTGAAGCACAGAAGCTGATGACGCAGGCCGCAGATTTACTGCCTGCGATACACTCCACCATCCAGTATGGGATACAGTCACAGAATGACACCACCAAAGGAGGTAAAGCCCTGCTTACGTGAGCTCAGTAGTATTCTAGTACATGCCTTTTCAAAAATGTGCTATTTATCATCGGCTATAATTCATTTATTCAACATTCAATGTTGAAAAATGCAGGTTACCAGTATGAAGTAGTATTAGCTGGTCATGTGATCTCATAATGTCTCTGTGAACTTCACTCCCAAGACTTTATCTCGTATGGGTGCACAAGATTTGAAACTTATTTCTCAAAAATACAATTTGTTTCCACAGTTGAAAATGACTAAATGCACCTTCACGGCCTTGACCAATCAAATATGATGAAATGAGTTTATTATGAAGTTAATTTTACAAGTGCCATTCTTTTTCTAGATCACCCGATCATGATGGGTTTTGAGCCGCTGGTTAACCAACGTCTGCTTCCACCCACTTTCCCACGCTATGCCAAGATTATCAAGAGAGAGGAAATGGTCAACTACTTCAGTAAACTAATCGAGCGCATTAAAACAATCTGTGAAGTCATCAACATAGCAAACCTGCACAGTATCTTGGTAAATAATTTGCCAATCCATTTGAATTACACACTAAAGTAAGAACATTGGAGGGGAGGGGGCCTGATGGACTAACCAATTTCATAGGTCACTGCCTAGATAAGGTTTTACAGCAAAAGCCCCGAAAGTCACAGGTTACAGTAATTATGGATACATACAGTAGTTAATTTATTAAATATTGAACCACGTGGTAGACTGTTTTTGTTTGCTAAGTATTTGTGTACAGTATGTTGGCTTTTATATAAAACTTTGTTTACATGTCAGGGATGAGATCTTCTGTGGAAGGATAAAGCACTTCATGAGCTTGATTAATAAAATATAATTTAATTGAAAATATTTTGTTCTTAATCTTTATACCCTGTCGATGTTTTATAAAAGCAGTAAGACACTCTGAGCTGTGGAATCTTGTTGTGCCAAACAGTGGTGACCAACTTTTACAATATGGCAGTGCAAAAATGTGATGCTGAGTGTGTTTATGTGTGTAGGATTTCTTCTGTGAGTTCAGTGAGCAGTCTCCATGTGTTCTGTCTAGATCACTGCTGCAGGTAAGAGTGCTGCCATCTCAAATAATAAAGCTCTGCTCTTGGATCATAATTGAAAGCCGTAACACCTAATTGTTGTCTGTCTGTTTGTGCGATGTAGACCACGTTTCTGATTGACAATAGGAAAGTGTTTGGGACTCATCTGATACAGGACATGATCAAGGATGCACTGCGCCATTTTGTAAGCCCTCCTGTTCTGTCCACAAAGTAGGTGACCATTTGTACTTTTTAACATTAAATATTCCTGTTTATATACACAGGTTTTTTTTGGGAGTACTTGATTCTGACAATTGCAGCATTTAGCCATATATTAGGGCTGTCAAACCATTAATCGCATCCAGAATAATAGTTTGTGTTTACATAATGTACAGCATGTATGTGCACTGAGCATATTAATGTTGTATTTATAAAACATACACATGCATGCATATATTTAAGAAAAATATAAACATTAATTAACGTTTATACTTAATTTAAATTATTGGTAAATATAAATAAATACATGTTAATATTTTGTGTATAATAATAATAATAATGTGTATACATGTCTGTGTTAATAGACGGATTAAAAGTGACAACATAAACAAACGTTACTGAGCATGCGCGCTTTCGTGGGATACAGTTAACATCCGGTACACATTCACAAACAATAGAGTGCCTGTAGATTATTTCTGATAAAGCTAAAGAAACCGAGAAGAACCGTTACTTGGCTAAACTTGTCTCTCCAATATTTTGGATTTAGACCGCTAGATGTCAATGTACCATATGGTTTGTTTAAATGCGACCAAACTACAGGACCCATTCAACAAATTGTTTATTTATTAAAATGAACATACAACAAAATTCAACAAATCGTTTATTTAATAAAATGATTATACAATAAAATAATAATACAAAGGAATATTAACACAACTTAAATGAAATATAAAGTTATATTATTAGACACTAGGCAAACACTAACCGGAAGTTAATTGCGGGTCAGGCTCGCGCAATACAAAATGAATAAGCACAGTACAGAGACATACTGTATATTATGTAAACACAAACTTTTTTATTCTGGATGCGATTAATCGAGATTAATCGTTTGACAATATATACAGGTGCTGGTCATATAATTAGAATATCATCAAAAAGTTGATTTATTTCACTAATTCCATTCAAAAAGTGATACTTGTATATTATATTCATTCATTACACACAGACTGATATATTTCAAATGTTTATTTCTTTTAATTTGATGATTATAACTGACAACTAATGAAAATCCCAAATTCAGTATCTCAGAAAATTAGAATATTACTTAAGACCAATACAAAGAAAGGATTTTTAGAAATCTTGGCCAACTGAAAAGTATGAACATGAAAAGTATGAGCATGTACAGCACTCAATACTTAGTTGGGGCTCCTTTTGCCTGAATTACTGCAGCAATGCGGCGTGGCATGGAGTCGATCAGTCTGTGGCACTGCTCAGGTGTTATGAGAGCCCAGGTTGCTCTGATAGTGGCCTTCAGCTCTTCTGCATTGTTGGGTCTGGCATATCGCATCTTCCTCTTCACAATACCCCATAGATTTTCTATGGGGTTAAGGTCAGGCGAGTTTGCTGGCCAATTAAGAACAGGGATACCATGGTCCTTAAACCAGGTACTGGTAGCTTTGGCACTGTGTGCAGGTGCCAAGTCCTGTTGGAAAATGAAATCTGCATCTCCATAAAGTTGGTCAGCAGCAGGAAGCATCAGAAGCGTCTCGCCTGGGCTAAAGACAAAAAGGACTGGACTGCTGCTGAGTGGTCCAAAGTTATGTTCTCTGATGAAAGTAAATTTTGCATTTCCTTTGGAAATCAGGGTCCCAGAGTCTGGAGGAAGAGAGGAGAGGCACAGAATCCACGTTGCTTGAGGTCCAGTGTAAAGTTTCCACAGTCAGTGATGGTTTGGGGTGCCATGTCATCTGCTGGTGTTGGTCCACTGTGTTTTCTGAGGTCCAAGGTCAACGCAGCCGTATACCAGGAAGTTTTAGAGCACTTCATGCTTCCTGCTGCTGACCAACTTTATGGAGATGCAGATTTCATTTTCCAACAGGACTTGGCACCTGCACACAGTGCCAAAGCTACCAGTACCTGGTTTAAGGACCATGGTATCCCTGTTCTTAATTGGCCAGCAAACTCGCCTGACCTTAACCCCATAGAAAATCTATGGGGTATTGTGAAGAGGAAGATGCGATATGCCAGACCCAACAATGCAGAAGAGCTGAAGGCCACTATCAGAGCAACCTGGCCTCTCATAACACCTGAGCAGTGCCACAGACTGATCGACTCCATGCCACGCCGCATTGCTGCAGTAATTCAGGCAAAAGGAGCCCCAACTAAGTATTGAGTGCTGTACATGCTCATACTTTTCATGTTCATACTTTTCAGTTGGCCAAGATTTCTAAAAATCCTTTCTTTGTATTGGTCTTAAGTAATATTCTAATTTTCTGAGATACTGAATTTGGGATTTTCATTAGTTGTCAGTTATAATCATCAAATTAAAAGAAATAAACATTTGAAATATATCAGTCTGTGTGTAATGAATGAATATAATATACAAGTTTCACTTTTTGAATGGAATTAGTGAAATAAATCAACTTTTTGATGATATTCTAATTATATGACCAGCACCTGTATACATATATTGGATACATGCATGGATAATGGATGGATAATGTTGCAGTGTTTGTCTCTTTGTATGTTGCTAGTAGTAACTTTAAAGGGATAGTTTACCCAAAAATAGGTATTCTTGCATCATTTACTCACCCTCATGTCATTACAAATCTCTATGCTGTATGTTATGCAGAGCACAAAAGAATAATGTTGGTAACCAAACAACATTGCTCCCCTTTTGACTTCCATTGTATGGACCCAAAACCCATGACACAATTCTTAAAATATCTTCTTTTGTGTTTTTCCTACAGAGGAAAGAAAGTCAAACAGGATTTGAAAGAAACGAGGGTGAATAAACAATGTCGTAATTTGTATTTTGGGGTAAACTATCCGTTTTAGATAATATACCAACAAGATGCTAAAATACTCTATATCAATTTATTAAAATATTTAAAAAATAATATATGTTATAATGTCTATGTTGGGATTTATGCTCCATCCTAGAGTTACACAAACATTTTGCTGGTGTTTTTTTCCACAGATGCAGTTTGAACAATAACCATCAAGCAAAAGATTACATTGACTCCTTCGTCACACACTGCTCACGGGTTTGTTATCATTTTTCTTGCGCATGTTAGTATAACTGAGGCTGAAAATGGGGTGAACAAGAGGGGACAAGGAGTCAATTTCAAAAGGAACGAAGATTTCCATCTTTTATCTATAAAATAGCCTCCAAACGCACATTGCAGACATACATAAAGTGTCATTTTTTGCATGTAAAAATATAAAAATGTCCCTAATTAGATCCCCCCAGCAAATCTCTGCCATTTCATTATAACATAGTATGAATTTAATGAAATAAGAGTGGTGTGACCCACAGCCCTTCTGCAGCCTCATCCAGATTCATGGACACAACAGAGCACGCCAGAGAGACAAACTGGGTCACATACTGGAGGAGTTTGCCACCCTTCAGGATGAGGTGTGTTTGTGCAGAAATACAGCTAGCAGTCTGGTTCAGTATGCAGCTTTTTGAAACAAGAATCATTAGTAGTAATAACACATTTAGACATTTTGTGTTATGACAGTCTGTGCCCTCTGAGTCACTTCTGATGCATCATCCAGCGTCTTTGGCTGTCTTTTAGGCTGAGAAGGTGGATGCTGCTCTTCACGGCCTGCTGATGAAGCTGGAACCTCAGCGGCAGCATTTGGCCTGTCTGGGCACCTGGATCCTCTATCACAACCTGAGAATCATGATCCAGTATCTGCTCAGTGGTTTTGAGCTGGAGCTGTACAGCATGCATGAGTATTATTACATTTACTGGTGAGACAGTTTCATGTCATTATTTTTTAAAGCTATAGACCCACCTGTTTCGTGCTGTAGTAGTGATATGTTTCTGTCCGTCGCTGTGTATATACACAGGTATCTATCAGAGTTCCTGTATGCATGGCTGATGTCCACGTTGAGTCGAGCGGACAGCTCTCAGATGGCAGAGGAGAGAATTCTGGAGGAACAGCTTAAAGTTCGGAGCAGCAAGAAAAGCAAAAAGAAGAAGAAAGGTTCTCGCAGACTGCCGAGTTGAACAATTGCATATTATTCTGTAGGATTCAGATCTTTTAAAAAGAAATAGCAACAAAAACATCTCTTGCACTTTATCTTACAGTATGTGCACTTACAGTGTACTGGGTTAAGTTTAGTCTCCGGGTTGGTACCTGTAGTTTACTGTGACAGTTGTATTAAAAATTCTGTCATCATTTAACCAATCATCCAACTCCAGTCATCATTTTTCATTGTTTCCTCAGTTCGCCCTTTGAGTAAAGAGATCAGCATGAGTCAAGCTTACCAAAACATGTGTGCTGGCATGTACAAGGTAATGGCACCAAAACCAGGGAACTCACAATAAAATGTTTACTTAGAATGCACTGTTAAGGGCCCTGTCAAGCTGAGTGTACATTTTGGCAGATGCGTTTATGTACGTGTGCATTATTCAAAGCAGTGCAAGTAATCTATACGTTTGTTTTTGATTATATGTGTTATGACATTAAATCCATGACCTTTGCGCTGCTAAAACACTGCTAAAACACTAGAAACACTCCCTCCAGTCTGATATTTCTGTCCCTTTTCCTCCGCAAGACAATGATAGCGCTCGATATGGACAAGAAGGTACGTAAACCTCAGTTTGAGCTGGACAGTGAGCAGGTCCGTTACGAGCATCGTTTCGCCCCCTTCAACAGCGTCGTCACACCGCCTCCTGTGCACTATATACAGTTTAAGGTACTCTTTTTCCTGTCTTCTTGTGTTGGAATTATTTGGTACATATATGACAGTAAACAAAGTATATGTGTGTTTTTAGGAAATGTCTGATTTAAAGAAGTACAATCCTCCTCCTCGCTCAGCGGATCTCTACATGGCAGCCAGCAAACATTTCCAGCAGGCCAAACTCATACTTGAAAACATCACCAGCCCAGATGCAGAGGCACATTAAACATTCTTGTATTCTTATAGCCAGTCAGTTGTTGAAATTACCCTGCTTATGTTGAATAATGACCTTGATTATTCAGATTGTTAATTATTGTCTAAAATGTAATTCATATGTTCTTCCGGGGTAATTTGGTGTCTTGTTGCAGGTCAATCGCATTCTTAAAGTGGCCAAACCCAATATTGTGGTAATGAAACTACTGGCTGGAGGTCACAAGAAGGAGACCAAGGTACAAGATGTGTAATTATATGATATATAAGAAATATTTAGGGTTTATTTCTGAAGTTATATTGGTTTACTATAAGATCTTAATTGCCAGTGATCAATAATCATGTGCTTCATTTGCAAAAGCAAACAAAAATGATGTATTCAGTACTGGACTTACAATCGAGGTCTATGGAAAAGACATACCACTGTAAATGAATCCTCCAAATCCTTGGAATTATAAGGTTCTATCTGCATTCTGAGCAGTTTTGATGATAAGCTTCAGTTTTTGCATTCCATTTGACTATAGATAAAACCTTTTTGTTTTTTTAAAGAAGTCCCAAAATGTACACAACGTAAAAAAACATCACATAACGTTAACAAGTTGTCACAGAATAGGAATATGTAAATAACTAAATTTTGACAAAAATGTCAAATTCCAAGGGGTTGAAATATTGAATTATAATTTGTAATTACAGCCACAAAATATAAATGTCAAACATTTAGAAATGAGACAAGTGTGCTAGTTTTTTACTTGTTAAAACCTTGTGAAAACTTCCCCAGTTGCCTGCAATATTGAAAAAAACAGTCCTTTAAATCATGTTGGCTTGTGATTTTGAGATTTTATAAATCAATGCTAAAGTAAATTGTGAAATGCGCTACATTTGAGTTGAACTGAACTAAATAACTGAGGACTTTTCTTTTCCATCCAGGCACTTCCTGAATTTGACTTCTCCGCACACAAATACTTTCCTGTAGTCAAGATAATTTGAGAAGAACCATGATTCCAGCAGAAACTCCTTCAAAGCATGGACTGAACCATTTTTGTGGCCACTGAATAAAATACTAGCCATAACTTTAGTGGGATTCATCTGGTTTCAATGTCCTTAGAATTTATACTTGCATCAGGTGCAGGTATTGGCAAGATCAATAGTGTATTGAGGTTATGTTTTTTTTTCGGTGTCATTAACAAATACAAAACTTAATGTGTAGAAGAGAGCAAATCCTTGCAAAACAATTTAATGTTTGTAAATGTTCTGGTGGAATTAAAACATTTCAGATGTTTTCTCAATACTGAGATGTTCTGAAAACATAAACATTTGCTTCATTTTACAAAAAAAATGCTGCATACAGAGCTCAAGAATATACAGTACTGTATCCAACAATGCAATCCGCTGGCCTTCCATTTCCATTGTAACAAACTGTATAACTAGATTCAATTCACTGAATTACACCATCCAACACGAGTTAAGGGCAGTTTACATGAAAGTCCCAAAGATAGATGACCAGTGTTGCTTTTGGTTTCATTCAATTCTTCCAAAGCCGAGTCTCGAGTCTACAGTACAACAGATAAAAGTTGGACAGAAATCATTCTAAATTCAAGAGAATAACATCCACAACTATAAAGGAGTGAAATTGTTGGGATCGGTTTCAGTGTTTATTCCTCCATTGATGCACAATAAAGCATCTCTGGCCAGACAATCTCTGACACTGAATCGATTCCTGAATGTTCTTGTCGACGTCCATTTTTTACGATGCCTTAAAGGAATAGTTCACCCAAAAATGGTCCCCATTAACTTGACAATAGTATTTTCTATTCCTACTATGCAAAGTCAATTGGGGCCATTTTTGGTGTGAACTACAGTATTCCTTTAAATCTGATTCAGACTCAACTCGACTTTTGAATAATTTAATGTAATCAAAACCAACACTGGTCATCTACATCTAATAGAATTAATTGTATTGTCTGTTGGTGTGGATGCAACAAATGTGTAAACCATTACAATCACAAATGAGAAAGAAATGCAAATAAAATGTTTATTTTTTATTTTGAGATCACAAATTTGTTATGAAAACTAAATTTTTAAAAACAATCCTTAGCATGAAAACTAAAAAAAACAATATTTAAATCAACATATAAGAAACAAGCTTACAGCAAATAAAACACTAGAATGTGCTGTTATTTAATGAGGTACTGTGAATTTGTGGACAGCTGGATGAACAGTCCTTTAATCTAAAAGATATTCTTGTTTTTCACCAGTTCAAATATCATGTCATCAGCTTCAAAACAGAAAAACCATAACAACAGAAGACAAAAGCAATTTAAAGTTACATTTTTTTTCTGTGGCTGACTGTAGCTCAACTGGTCAACAATGGCACTAGCAAAGTCACGGGTTCAATACTCACAGGGAATGCACAGATAAAAATGTATATCCTGCCTGGAATGTAAGTCACATTAAATAAAAGCATCATTTAAAGCACACATATATTTGCTTCTGCATTGCTGTTTTGTACAACAGCTAAGCATCTTTCGTTTAAGGGAAGGTTTGACAACTTGATTTAAAGGCCTGATTTCACAGATGTTCATTACATTCAAGTTTCATCTAAAGTCGGTACTAGTAATGGAATGTTGTACCAGGCTTATCTTGGTAAGACAAATGCAAGTTTCTGTTTCGACATGAATTCTGTGTGGTGCAATTCCTTCATTACACAGTAGTGCAGTATTAACCCAGCACAAATTTACCATCATTACAGCAAGTTTAACCCTCCCATCATATAAACGTCTGTCGAGCCATGGACGGGGTCACAGCTGTCACTCCAGCCAATGATATGTTAGGGAGTTCATCTGGGGGGAGTGTATCAGCAGGCACATTGTGTGATCAGGAGTGTGCGTTTATTACATCCCCGTGAGTTCTGCTTGTTTCTCATCCTCAGACTCTGGCTGGTTATCGTCCTCACCGTTATAGTTGGCCATCTCGTCCTCTAGATCCTGTCCGGCATCTTGATTTTCATCTGTAACAACACATGGAATTGTTAACTCAAGAAATACCCCTACATGCATTTGAAAGCAGCAGATCGTAACTTTTGCTCTATCGCCATCTCTTTGAAACATAAAATTACAGTTTACTTTGCAGTGAATACAAATTATGTCTAACTGACATTTCCCACAAATCCCAACTCAAATAAAAAATCTATATTATAAATTTACCAATGTCAGAGTAAGGTCAGAAGACTGAACACTGATTTTTATGTACTTGATCAATAACTGATTTTTGTTTTATGGATTGGCCACACCACAGCATTCTGTTGTAAAATATATTGTTAAGCTATTTCCCTTGTGTGGTAAAAGATGTTAAAATGCACCTTTAATCTTGGAGAGCTGTTTTTCTATCTCTCCCTCATTGTCATACATGATGACATCATCATCTTCCCTCCCTTCTCCAATTCTGTCTTTTTCCTCATTCCCGTCCCCCATCCTGATGTCATCATCTTTCGGCTCCAGAATTCCTGCTTCATACAACAGAGTATCTACATAAAAACAATATAAATGAGTATTATGTGTGTGTGTGTGTATTTTGCTTAAATAGCTAGTCTCTTTTTCCCCACCTGTCTTTAAGGATTCTCCTTTGATGTCCATCACTGCCTCTGGAACTTTCTTACTGTCTGGTCTCTCAAGAGTTTCATTCTTATTTGTTGGTTTGTAAGTTGGGATGGGTGATTTTCCTATAATCACAGCATCTGATAGGCAGAAAAAAAGTTGTTATAAAATCATGTTTCCTCAGTAGGCCTAAGAACATTGAGTTCATAATAAGAGCAAAAAACTAATCTAAAGTAACAACAAAAATGAGTAATATAGATTAACAATAAAACCGATATTATTTACCCACCCATGGGTACATTCAAAACAACCATTTTACAAATAAGCAACTGAGCATGTTACTCAAACAGTTTTAACAGACATAAATTACTTTTGCATATACTTGGAAAATACTTCAACTTTGATGTACAAAATGTTTGCACATGTATCACAACAGTATGTAATTAGACTTAAAATGTACATAAATATACTTGAATGCCACTATTGGTAATTTCATGGTCATACATTTTCATTTTCTGTAATTAATAATGTGTATAAAAGATATAGGGTATTTTTTGGTATATTACCAAGTTTTTCATTGTTCTGGACCTGAACTTCATCTTTTGCACGTGACTCCACTTCTGGCTTGCTGTTTGAAGGTTTTGCCACATTTTTGTCTGAATGGTTTGTAGCAGGAATCTCAGATTTGGCTTTTGCAGCCAAAGTCTGTGCAGAACCAGCAACATCCTATCGAGAGGAAAAGAGGGATTGTAATTATTTTACACATTTTTTAAGTGCTGGTGGCAGAAGTGCTTCTTGTTTAAGGGATCTGAACCTCTTGCTCAGTATTAAATAACCAGCATGTAACCAATAAAATGTATAATGAATAAGATGTACATAACAATGTGTGAATCATCGATGTTTTCATGATTTATGCGTAAATTAAATAGTAATAAAATGGTTAAGGTGATTGGAATAGCTTTATTGCAGAACAAATAAAGAAATGGGTGGGCCATAAAAGAAACAAACATTTCTCTTTTTAGTGTTCTCAAATATACAAAAACGCATCAAGACAGTTAAATTATTTAGATTTTTTCATAGCTGTACCTGTGGAGCAACAGGTGCAGGTTCCTTTTCAGCATTATGCTCTTCTAGTTTTGACTCTTCAGTTTTCTCATTGCATTTCTCTTCCATGGTCGCAATTTGAGTCCTACACAATTTCGCCACAAACAGCCATTTAAATTATTGTTCATCAGTATGCTAATGTAGTATAATCAGTATTGTGAATGGACTTACATGAACGTGTCCGCATTACTTTGACAGGACTTCAGCTCATTTTGCCTCTTACTTAGATCCTCCAATAATGACTTCATATGATCTAAAACATAGATACACATACATACTGTATAAACATATAAATACATATATTTCACGATATACATCACTTAAAAAATAAAATAAAATGTACAAATACAAGGTAGAGAGACTTACTCTTCATTTCCTGCACTGTTTTAGCACTGGAGGAAATGTTGAGCTTCAGAATTTCCTATAACAGAGAATATTCTTTTTAAATAAAAGGATCATACACCCTACATGATGAAAGTGAAACTTTTTTCAGGTGGTGATGGTCCATATTCATTAATCACCTTGGGTCATAAATTTATTCATTCAAACTATCAATTTAAAGAAGCAATGCAGAAATTTTAGCGGCATCTAGCAGTAAGGTTGCGAATTGCAACCAACGGCTCACTCCACCCCTCCCTTTCGAAGCACTAGGGCAGCTGACACAGAACTAAGATGTCGTCGCATTTTCGCTTCTTTGCCGAAGGAGATAACGTATTTACGAAACACGCTTTGTAGAGCAGTTTGTCCGTTTAGGAATATTGTAGAAACAACATGGCAAATTCAATGTAAAGGGACCCGCGGTGTATGTACATAGAAATAGCTCATTCTAAGGAAAGAAAACGCTAGATTATGCAAGGTGAAAGAAGACATAGTTATGTGTATTATATTGCATTTCTGTCAATAGATCCTCCAAAAAAATTACTCACTGGACCTTTAACAGCCAATACATTTAAACAGTAACTTATATCGTAAATTAAAATAAACAAATGTGCATCACCAGTATCAAGTATATCCGGTTTCGGAATTCTACCAGCTTTTTAAATTCTGTTTGTCAATGCCTGCTTGTAAATATGTATGCTGATTGCACCCTGAATAGAGTCGAAAGAATAAATACAGGGCATGTTCTTATACCTTCTCCTGTCTCCAGTTGTTCAGTGTGGTATCCTGTTGTCTACGATGTGTGTCCTCTATTAGCCCCATCCTCTCGTTCTGCATGCGCATCTCATCCTCCACCTTCATCTTACTCTGCTGCTCTCTATCTCTGTCTGCAGCCAGCAGCCTCATGCGATCTTCCAGCTCCAAAATCTTGCTCTGGTGGGAAAAAATCACTTATTTCTAGACATATTTGTTAAAGACCGTGAATGTCTCAATAGGCCTCAATTTTGTGCACCATTTGGCATTTGTGCATCTAATGTGTATTTAATAGAAAGGTTCTGCCACTGTAGCATACATTATAATACATACAATTTAAAGACAAACACAATTTTTTAGTATTGAAGGTTTTTTACAAACCTGTAGCTCAATGTTTCTTGAGTTTGAGACCCAGTAGTTGAAGCCAATCAGAAGAATGCAGGCGATGAGAGCAGCCACGAGCAAAGATGGCGAACGTCCACCACGGCGACCGTTCCCCAGCGCACCCATCATGCTGTATAACTGCTCAAACAACACCCTAGAGATGGATCTATAAAATTCAATATACAGCAAACTTTATTACTAGGAGGAAACTGAAACGGAAGAAACAGTAAAATAGTTCAGTAAAAATACACAATATAAAAACAACACAGAAGACAACGATTAAAGAACAAACAAATGCAATTAATCATCAGGCTGGCTGTGTTAAAACATACATAGTAAAGCTAGGCATTACAGGGCATCAAACCTTTTTCTGCTTGGATAGTATATTGTCTAGATAGCACAAAAATGCCCAAATCGAAACCTGCAAAGCTGCCTAAATAGACAATGTTTAAAGAAGTCATATGACACGGCTAAAACGAATATTATCGATTGTTTCAGATGTAATGCAATGTGTGTACACGATTTAAGGTTAAACAACACTGTATTTCCGCATGCCGTGCATGTTTGTATCTCCTCTTTGCCCCGCCTCTCTGAAACGCGCGGATTTTTAACAAAGCTATGATTGGCCAGTTAACCAGTGCGTTAACTGGTATTGGTCGAATACTGCAAGCTTGTGACGGAAATGTAACACTTCTTACCATATTTGAAACATCAGGTTACAGAGCAATTGTGCTGACAGGTACACCCACCTTACTTGCGTATACATTTGGGCGGTCTTAGTCAAATCATACCACGGACTGACGTAGATTTGTGGGGGTGTAGTTACACGAGGCGTTTCAGGCAGGTCTGGTGGGCATTCTCTTTCAGAAAGAATGCATCTTTTGTTCCAACACTTTAATTTTTGCAATGTTACGTGTCTAATACATGCATGGGCAACTTATAATACACCAAAGACACAGAAAACTCTACCGCTAATGTGTTGTATGTTAAAAACATAAAATTTAGAAGACAGAAATACAGTCAGAATTCGTACAATACATTAAAAAAGCTAGAAAATGTAACCAGTGCCAACGGGATAGTTCTCCCAAAAATGAAAAATTGATTTACCCTCAAGTTATTCCAAACCTGTCTAAATTTCTTTGTTCTGTTGAACACAAACAAAGATATTTGGAAGAATGTTAGCAACGGATATTTCTGGGGCATCATTGACTACTATGGTAGAAAAAATAAGTGTATCATTTTTTGTTTTGTTTAACACAAAATGAGATATTTTCAGGAATTTAGTAAAGCAAAAAGTTCTGGGGCACCGTTGACTCCCAATTAAAAAAAGATCTACTATGGTAGTTTGTATACGGGTTTGTAACAACTTGAGGGTGAGTATAATTCATGACAGAATTTTAATTTTTGGGTGAACTATCCCTTTAAGGATATAAGCATCAGCATGACAGCTGGAACTGTATCTATCAAAGACAAGCAGGTAGTAAAAGAAACCAATTCAACTTCAGCTACCTATCACATAGTATTGGAAGATCTTAATGAAGTTTAGAACATATTCATGCTCACTACCTCAAAAAGTGCACTTTGAATGATCATAATCAATATAATAATGAGTATCAAATTTCTGTTTACATGTTAAATGCATTTACCTTCATTTAATATAAATACGTTTCTAATGACTGCACTGGATAACAGCAAGTTACCAAATTTTTTATTTAAAAATATATTATTATATGGTAGGTAGGTAGTGTCTTGTATTTGTCATGTAACGTTATAACCATAATGGTTGTATTACTTTTGTGGAAATAAAATATCTTTGGTACAATGATCCTGCTCGTACTTTAATTCATCAGATAAATCTGCACGTTACGCCTTTTAAAAACGACATTTTACTTTACGTTTGGGATGTGCAGTGATTGTTTATTAAAAAGCAAATGCACCGAGTAGCATGTCTGCTAACAGAAATACAGGTACATAATTCATTACATTTTCCACCTAATAACAGATAAACCGTTGGTATTGTTTTAAATTTGCCCTTACCACGTAAAATGTAAGAGGCCACGTCAGGTAAAGGGACGAAACATGTACATATCGATGATCGATTCTCGTGTTCCGTTTTAGTAAACCTCCGAACAAACAGCGCGGTTCTTTCGCATGAGTCCTACCATGCGCATGCGCACAAGAACACCCTCAGCGAACAATCTTGAAATCACAGGTGACTGGTATCATTTTGATCTTCACCAAAATAATTTATAGTTTTTACCATATACAATTACATTAAATTAAACCATGCTTGTGACTTCACCCTTTTAAGCGTGTAAAATAAAGAAACGGTCAATAACAAAAAATACTTTGCTAGATTTTTAGAGATCTAGCAAAGAGAGGCACATACTGTTAAGGCACATAGAGAGGCACATACTGTTAAAATGTGAAACTTGCTTTTTTCTGGCTATTCTTAACAGTCTGATCCAACAAAACAGAAATTCATCATCATTCTAAAGTAACTAGGTCACAAACCTGCATGTTTTTCATAACATGAAGAACAAAAATGCTGAATCCCTGATTTCAGGGATATGCTGACATACCAGCCTGGCTGGAGTTTACAATTTTAAAGCACTTCATCAGTAATTCTTTTACTCCATTTTTTTCTAGTTTTCACTATGATGCGACATGACACACGGCTTGTTCTAATGGGATTGTAGCGTCGCATCGCATCCAGTGTGGACAAAATTTAAAATGATATTGAGTTCTAACGCGTTCTATTGTCTTTTGTTGTGTTGCATCGGGTCGCGTCCGGTGTAGACACAGTGGCTGAATAGCAAGGAAACACAAAAACATGTCAATCAATGTAATTTATAATAAATGTGTCTTTATGCAAAATAATTGTGCATATTAAAGCATTAAAACAGGCGTACGTATTTTCATTTTATTAAAAGCATTTTAGTTTATTACATTATGTTCATATAATGTACATAATTTCTTTCTTTCAAAACTTTAAATCATCATTGGACATAAAAATAATTCAAAAAATGTGTTCATTTCTCATGATCGCTTCTTCGCATTTTCCTCCTTAAAAACAAAAACAAAACAAAAATATTAATTGCATTATATTTAATAAATCAACTTGGCACATTTTGGAATGTAATAACCTGAATTCAATATGGAAAACGTTAAAATACAGACAAAATCAGTCAAACAGTAAGCTCCCCAAACTAAAATAACCAATGAAATGTAATCCAATAACAGAATCCTATGTCTATAAAACCTGCCAATAAGGTTTTAACTATAGAGAACCCTCAGCAAATCTGTTTTTACCTTCACAGTTTTGCCAAGCTCAACAAGTGTTTGTTCAAAGCAGGCTTCCATGCCTTTAAGACTTTCTGGTTGGACTATCTGCCTCTGTATGCCAGGACTGCCTGCATCCAACACCATCTGCAAGAATCTCTTTTCCTAAAGACAGAATAAAGGTTTACATATGCAATTTTGTGCCGGCATCTGGAACATCTCAGCCGATCGTATTCTGTCAAAATAATGCACAAGCAAAGAAAGGCATTTAAGTAATTATTTAATGCACATAAAATGTGCATTTTGCTGATTGTGAGTTGTGACAGCAAATTATAAAATAATGCATGTTACAACTTGCAAAGGTGTAAATTAAAACAGTCTTATCAAGCACTGAGAAAACCTTTATACAACAAATATAGAGAAATATAATTCCTTAAATACAAAAAATCCTACCTGCACTTTTAAAAGGAAAGTGAAAGCCAGCCCAGCTTTTCCTGCCCTCGCTGTTCGTCCCACCCTGCACATGAAAAATAAAAATAGGCTCAGATCTCAATGGATTTATACGATTTCAAATTGGGATGCATCACTTCTAAAATTCTGTTCAATTCAGATAAGACAATAATGAATGTGTGCTATGTTATGAAAAAAAATCTATATAAAAAAACGAAATATATTCAAAATGTAAATATATTTTTACTGTGTACTGTAACTGTACAACTAAATTAGGTCATTAGAACATTATGGGTTACAGTCATGGACAGCATCAGTGATTGTAATGTAGTGTTGTCACGATACCAAACTTCGGTACCAGTCGGTACTAAATGTGACGATACTATCATTTTGATAGTATCAAAGCGCTCGGTAAGGAGCCATTCAAAGACATATCCCATGAGCTTGGAAACACAATAGCCAATCAGAGGTCTTTCATAATCTGTTCAACAGCGCTCAAAATAATAGCGGGAAATGCTAGTATCGTCACATTTAGTACCGACTGGTACCGAAGTTTGGTATCCTGACAACACTATTGTAATAGGTTCTATTATCTTTTTTCGTGTTGTGATGTTCGCGCCCGGTGTAGAATATTCAATAAAAAAATCACATATAGCCAACATGTCCCAGATATATTGTGTATCCCTCGTTTCTATCATGATCTATTAACTTGCCTGTGAATGTACGTCCTGATGTATTGTGGAGCATCATAATTAATGACACATTTCACTCCGTTGATGTCAATGCCCCTCGCAGCAGCATCTGTGCTTATTAATCTAATAAAACAAATAAGTCCGATCACGTAATACTAAAATGTATGAATGCATTTTCAAATCAAATTATTCATAATCATAAGTACATTCCAGAACTAAATACGTACAGTTGGATCTTCCCCTGCTCAAAATCTTTGAGCGTTCTTTGTCGTTCGTTTGGGCTTAGTCTGGAGGAAAACTCTGCAACATCCACGCCGCCAAAGAGCTTCACAAGCAAATAGAGTCTAAGAGCCAAAAAAAGACAGATAGTTAGTCAGATAACAAAATGACGCCGAAAATTTCATAATCACAAATGTACACATATTTGTTTTGTCCTGTCTAAACAGTTGTTCCATGTTTTTTTTTCTTCTGATCTATAGGCTAAAATGGTAGTCCATCTGAACGCTATCACTGTACTTTTACCCAATCAAAAGCATATTTATTTTTTCGTTAATCATTATTGCAGGGAAGGAAATACCACATCAGCAATCTGCAATAACAAGGCATAATCTGAATGTATTGCTAATCTCCATGATGCAGGAGCTGAACTCCAACATTACCGGTGTGCTGTTTCTCTAGAGTTGGTGAAGCACAAAACAGGACTGAATTTGAGCCGAAGCAAGAAATGAAGGATGACTAGTGGTTTCTTGTTTAGGGTGCAGGGGACATAATACTCCTGCATAAAACAAGCACATATTAAGCGGTGTGTGCAAAAGCAAGACAAGATTACTGATACACTGCTCCAATTGACCCATGTGCAATATGACTTACAGAGAGGCTCTGAGGAAAGTGAAATGACTCCTGGTTTTGTGTGGCCGTGTCTGTAGAGGTCTTTGTGGAACTGAAGAGTCGTGGCTGGTGCAGATCCAGCAGTTGTAGTTTCTCAGGGTTATGGGTGAGAGTGGCAGAAAACAGCAGCTTCTGCAGAGGCATCTGTGGTGGAGACAAACTGACATACACAAATAAACAAATGAACATACAATTCAAAAGTCTGATGCTTCTATTTGGCAGTTTTCTAGTTTAAAACTTAAATCTTTTTACTTTCATAAAAAAATATTATAAACATAACAATTTAAGTGAAATCTTGATTTTTTAAATCTTTTTATAATGCACATGGAGTTTCAATGAAAGCAAGTACATCTGACCCTTTGTGCAAGGGTAAACTATAACATGACAAATTTTCTTACAATTAATTTGTCTTCTCCAAATAATTAGTCATTTCCAAATCTTAAGAATGTGCACAACTGACGATGTGTCACATTGATGGGAACCACACAAAGGGCATTATCAGCAGCACCTCACCAAAAGGCATCTTTCACTCAGGATAATGTGATGAAATTGGGACACACAACTCATGAGATGTCTATGGAGGACTAAACCTGCAAAAATTATAAATAAATGAATGTATAAATTAATAAATATATAAACGAATAAATGTAATAATATGAAAATAAATACAGGAATGAATGGTTTGATAAATCAAAATAATTCGTTTTAGCTATTATTGATCTTAGCTTTAACTTTTCTTTTCATTTTTTAAATTGATTTATTATTTTTTGTGTCCATTTTTAATTATTTTTAATTATTATTATTTTTTATTTTTAGATTATTTTATTTATCATTTCCTTTTATTTTTACATTTATTTATTTATACGTTTATTTATTTTTATATTTATTTATTATCGCATGTATTTATTTCCACTTTTATTTATTTATTCTTGTATTTATTCTTACTTTTCTGTGTCTTGTATGATAATTAGATGGGTTGGTCTTGCCTACTATTGGTTCAGCGTAGATTGAAGCGTTTGATCGATTACTCTTGACTTGTTTTGGACTAACGTCACGTCACTCACTGATCGTTTGCTTCGTGTATAACGTTTATGGCGTGCGCACAATTAGCTAGAGAGTTACAGCATTTAGCCAATGAAGTCGATAACCATGCATCAAATGACTATGTGTCATTCAGATTAGATGCATTTATTGAGGATTTATTACAGATTGACGGAGAGATAAATGACAAAGTTCTTCAAAATCTGTGCGAGTCAGGGGGTGCTAAGGTGGTGACCAAGTTCCGGTTACAGGTCCTCTGCCAAAGAGGTGCATGAACGACCTCAGCAGATTCGTCGATTCTGAAAGCACAAGACGACTTGATATTAAGATGTCTAATAAACACAGACTTTCTTGTTACATGATTTTGACATTCTTGTTAAGATTGCAAATTATTGGTATGATCGCCCGTAACGGCTGAAGCGAGGTGAAAAAATAAATAAAGCGATTTGACACGGGATTCGTACCCATACAATAAAGCGAGGCAGCGTGTCACTACGGTAACAATCACACTAAGCTATTTCGCAATGCTAGCTGCTGCGGATCTTTGCAATAATATCAAGATGTCACACAACAATATGCAGCTGGATGAATCAAGGGAATATGCCCGTTTTAACTTGTGACCTCTGTGTTATTTATCTCTTATGGAATGTAGTTTACGAGTACCGTTTAGTAACCACGTCTTTTTAGAAGGAATGGTTTCCATTTGATGGCCCCTGTAGTGAAAGAACGATGCTCATTACTACCGTGTTAACTTGTGACTTAAGTTCACTATGTCTCAATTCATTTACATTATGTTACATCATGTTACATTAAATCTTTACGCTTTTTCTAACCGAAAGGCTGCTTATAACTATCACTTTGACAAAGCGTTAGCTTGCGACTTCGGTTTACAAGCTCATCTGTGTAGTTAAACCTTATTACATTTTGTGCTTTATGATTTTCACCAGTTGAACTGTAACGCCACCATAGCATAGCACCCTCTGACTCGCACAGACTTTGAATGTGCTGCAAAGAGGCTAACAACCGAGGGAGAACTTTGTCATTTATCTCGCCGTCAATCTGTAATAAATCATCAATAAATGCATCTAATCTGAATGACACATAGTCATTTGATGCATGGTTATCGACTTCATTGGCTAAATGCTGTAACTCTCTAGCTAATTGTGCGCCCGCCATAGTTACTTAACGTTATACACGAAGCAAACGATCAGTGAGTGACGTGACGTTAGTCCAAAACAAGTCAAGAGTAATCGATCAAACGCTTCAATCTACGCTGAACCAATAGTAGGCAAGACCAACCCATCTAATTATCATACAAGACACAGAAAAGTAAGAATAAATACAAGAATAAATAAATAAAAGTGGAAATAAATACATGCGATAATAAATAAATATAAAAATAAATAAACGTATAAATAAATAAATGTAAAAATAAAAGGAAATGATAAATAAAATAATCTAAAAATAAAAAATAATAATAATTAAAAATAATTAAAAATGGACACAAAAAATAATAAATCAATTTAAAAAATGAAAAGAAAAGTTAAAGCTAAGATCAATAATAGCTAAAACGAATTATTTTGTTTTATCAAACCATTCATTCCTGTATTTATTTTCATATTATTACATTTATTCGTTTATATATTTATTGATTTATACATTCATTTATTTATAATTTTTGCAGGTTTAGTCCTCCATAGATGTCTCTCTGATAATGGCAAGGAAAGAGGATGCCTACTCAACGAACCAGTGAAACCACAGACCTCCTTTCCTCTATTCATATTCTTGACGGCTTCCCCCTGCATAAGGCGTGGGAAATGTCCTATTGGGCAGTTCAACTGTGCTGAAATAGTGGGATTATAACACCTAGTCCTATTAAGCGAATCTGTGTATTCAAAGTTAGATCTGAATATTTTCATATTTTATCACTGTGTGAACATTAAGCTTTCTATTGCTACAGGTTTATCACTTATTGCAAAGGTTGACGCTTTTGGACTAGTTAAGAGGTGTGTGTGTGTTTTGAGTGAAAACATCTCATCTAAATATTCATAGACACTATGTAAACTATGTAATATTCAGAGACTGCTCAACTGCACATGTTATGCCCTGTCTTAATATTCTGACCAGCCTGACAACGACACAACAACAGTGGTTTTACCAACAGAATGAGTTTGGGGAAAAGATTAGCTGTTCAATGATCAATGGCCGACAGAGAACATGTTCAGGAAACCTAAATAAATGCAAATAAATGTTGGCCAATGCAAACCAAGCAATTTATAAATATTTTCTATATGTAACTGATATGTCAATCATATCAATATGAAATTCAATCAGATCATAGAATTTTAGTACATTTCAAAATTTAAAAGTAACTATGCAACCATAATAGAATTAAATAAATAAAAACTTAACAAATCTTACCTTGACACTGTTATTGGTCCAGGCAGTATTCTTCTAAAGACTGACATCTGTGGGTCACCTTGGCATCTGTACACTGCTTTAGTCACCTGGCTGAGCCAAGACTGATGCATGCTGTCAATCATCCTGTCTGCTTCATCTATTATCTACAACAAACACGACATCTCCACAAATGTATACAGGCAATATTTGAAACAAATATACTGTATATTATTCTCACTTTTGTACAGAACTCACCAGAAATCGTAGGTGTCGTAGATTGAAATTGTTGTGTTTGTTGATGTGATCCACAAGACGGCCTGGCGTAGCCACAACAATATCAGCCAAACTGCAACAAACACCCCCTCTGCTTTTAGAGAGCAGCGCTTGCTCTTCAGCAAACGATTTCTGTCCTGCGATCATGACTACCTTCACACCAGTGCCTTCAGCATATGAGCTAAACACATTTGACACCTGGAAAACAAATATCACATACAAAAGTAAAGATGAGGAATGGACAAGCAATTCCTTGGTTAAATGTACGTAATTAATATTGACCATTTTTAATACATTACCTGCTGTGCCAACTCTTTGGTGGGTAGTACAGTCAATGCACGGACCTCACACACCACACGCTTAGAAAGTGCCTGAGGTAGCAAACAAATACATCCACATCTACCTAAAAATCTTTTCCCACATTTAAATGTAATTTCATACATATTTTTGGTTATTGGCAATTTATCGGTTGTAATAAATGAATTAATTTTTCTCTTAATTATTCGTAACTACCTTAATGGATACTCTGCAGCTTAATGTATACACAGAGCCACAGCTCTAATCCCAACATATCTGAGCACAGTTAAACAAACAAAAAAGATTCCTACTTTACCTGTATAATGGGTATAACAAAAGCCAGTGTCTTTCCACTTCCTGTAGGTGCCGAAACACAGATGTCTCTGGGCCGGTAGCCACCTGGACCGACCAGCAGCTCTGAGCTTACACTATTCAAAATGGCAGGTATGACTTCAGCTTGAACTGAGAAAGGAAATATAGTAATTAGTAATGCAGAGTAACGTGATATCTTCAGTCGAAGAGTTTAAAGGGATACTTCACCCAAAAATGAAAATTCTGTCATCATTTACTCAGATTGTTCCGAACCTGTATTCTTTGTTCTGCTGAACACACAAGATATCTGGAAGATTGTCAAATATCAGCCCCTATTGACTCCCATAGTATTTATTTTCCCTACTATGGCAGTAAATGGTGGGTGAGATATGACATTCTTCCAAATTTCTTCCTCTGTGTTCAGCAAGGCAAAGACATTTTTACAGGTTTGGAACAATCTATGGGTGAGTAAATGATGACAGAATTTTCATAGTATCCTATGATCCTATATCATAGTACTTTGCCTTGTACTAAGCACAACAGATACTCCATTATTCAATGCAATGTTAATTAATGATTATCTTTCTGTCTTACCTGGAAAAAATTTCTGTATCCCGTTGGCTTTGAGCTTCTTTAGCAGAACTGGACAGATGCCCGGTACCTCATTGACAGGGACAAGGTTACCCTTAATGTCCCTCTCAATGACATTAGGCTGTGCCAACCACTGGGGCAAAACTCTTTTGACCTGTAGATGTACAAAACTAAATATTGTATATTTTCTTTATAGAAGATAATACATTTATTATATTATATTTTCCACAAACCTTTTGCGCAGTCTTCTCTTTGAACCCACCCAAGATATGTAAACCGGTCTGGGAGGCGTTGTTCTCTGCATGTAACTCATCAATCTGTTGGTTTACATCTGTTTCAATGGCCTTACTTTTCTCGATGTCACCTTCAGTTTTCTCTGTTGTTGTTTCTGCAAACTTCTCATTATCTGGTTCATCATCTCCTAAAATAAGTATTTGAAAAATGCATGTGAAAACCCCATTATGCATTCATTAAGACTGATTTGATTTAGTCATAAACATAAAAAACATAAAACGAATTAATGATAACAAAATAACATTGCAATGTGCTACATATCATATTTTTGATACCAAAAATTGGCTGGTGTGAGCAGTACTAAGAATAGGACACAAAGTTGCACCCCTAAATTGCCAAAATTGTTTTGCACCCACAAAATAAACATGCATTTTCATTTCAATATTATAAAACAAACAGCAGCATGGTAGTTTTACCTGTTTTTGCACTTTCATCGCATAGCGATAATCTTTTGCGTTTCTTTATCAAAATGACACCACCGTCAGCAAAATCTGTTTTTCTAGCCTGTTTTCCTCTTTTCTGGGATTTCTGTTGTGTTTCCTCAGTCTCTTGCGGTCCAGGTTTTCCTTTCTTCTTTTTTATGTTACCCTGATCGTCATCTTCTTTGTCTGCTATGTTTGAGATGCTCTGTTGTTCTCTGGCTTTGGCTCGTTCCTGCAGTTTAGCCAGCAGAGCTCTAGATCGAGACTCTCCTCTAGATTCACTGTCCTCCTCCTCCCCCAAGTACCTGTTCAAAAATTATCAAATTCTGATCAAAACATATCAAGTACGTGGAGGTAGCAGGTCGTCCTAGTACGAATACGATAGTACACACAAGTACAAAAACACAATGGTCTGCTGGGAAAATGAGTTTTGAATTAACGCGGTGCAGTCGTTTCATATGAGAAATTAATTTTCATTGTTTGATGTTTTCTATAAAATCAATACATACCTATTTATCATAAACAGTGCCATTGTAGACTCCTGCCTCACTATCAAACACGCTTAACGGTTAATAAATAAATGAATTACGGCACACCATTAAGAAAATGTTCACATTTATATTAGAACTACAATGAAAACAAACTTCACCATAGACCTATTTTAAACCATGTGGGTACTGAAGTGTATGACGCGTAGTGATGACGTAGCTTTAGTCACGTTAGCCCTGTCCCAAATGGCGTACTCCGGGCTTGTGGAGCTCCTGCGAGTCCACACTTGGTGACGTAAAGAAGTGCAGACTGTGAGGCATTTAAGAACGGCACATGAGAGTGCGTTTTAGGGCAGACCCGAAATTGTCACTACGGAAAGAGGAAGACGGAAGGTGTCCGACTTCATGCAGCACTGCGCAGACCTATCGGCGTCGGATATAAAAAATACCGGGAGAGCGATTTAAAGCAATGCTTTATAATAGATATCACGGTACTGGGTACTTTGTAGTGATGGCGAGATGAAGCCTCATGAAGCATTGAAGCTTTTCAGCCAAGTGGTTCACAAAAGGGTTCATTTCTCGAGGCTTCATTTGCTCACAATACCATCTGGTGGCCAGAGAGTGCGCGTGTGCGTGTGTGCGTGCGTGTGTGTGTGTGTGTGTGTGTGTGTGTGTGTGTGTCTCTATGTCTATGTGTGTTAGTACATGTGCATATTGTGTGTGTGGAGTGTTTTGTATGTGGGTATGTCTGTCTTCTGTGTTTTCAACCTTTTCTTGTTTTTGCAGGTACAACTTTAATTATTTTGCTTATAGTCAATATGTCTCATGTACAGCTGCTTTGTAACAATGAAAATTGTAAAAGCGCTATATAAATAAAGTTGAGTTGAGAGTGTAAAACAGGCAGATACATTACAGATGTGCCTGATGTGGTCTGTGATACACTGTATTTTGTGCCATTTAAGGCTTAGAAATAACGGTGGAGGAAAAAATTAATTTCCACATAGACTAATGCATTGTATGAATATGTGTATTTTCTGGTGGTATATGATTGTACACATAACTGTGTAATAAACGTGTTGGCTTGAAATGAATGGGACTATGAAATGTGTGTAAATAAATGTTTTGGTCATAATAGGCAGAATTATTATTATAAAACTGAAAAGTGTCTGGGTTTAACTGGGCAGAGGGCAGTGAATGTGCTTGTGAGACTTGGCAGAGGACTGTGATTTTGCTTGTGCAACAAGGAAAATGATGAATAGGGTATACTTTAGGAGTTTTTATTCAAGAATATTATTTTCTCAACTGTTTTAGGGCTAAGGCGATTTCGTTTTTTTGACACAACTTCTCCTGCCTTTGAAAACACCCTTTCGCATGGCACAGATGAAGCCGGGGTACATAAATACTTGACAGCAAGCATATACAGATGTGGATATTTAATCTTCTGTCTCTCCCAGTACTGAAGTGGGTCCTCCAATTGCCCAATATTTTGTTCGGCAAGATACCGCTGGACTTCCACAGTAGCATCTGCTGTAAGGTTGTGCCTTCCCCTTGACACCATCACACTGTCATCCAAATCAATTGTGACCAGGGCCTCATCCAGCTCTTGTTTTCTGGTAGCTAGAAAAAAAGAGAAGCTGTGTAAATAAAACATACTTTTTTCATTTTCATGATTTACAAAAGTAAAGATGGAAAAATTGTTCATATATTATTATTATTATTATATCATAGTTTTGTAATATTTGTAATGACACACCTTGGATGGGCCCACCTCCATTTCTCTCCTTGTTCTCATGCAAGCACGATAATGCCTTAACATAGATGATATGTTATTATTGTACACCAATTCCTTGGAGCACAACATACACTTCACCTTTGAATAAAAATTGAGACATTAAAAATAAAAAATAACAAATATAATGCATTGATAAAAATGTATGTAGGCCATACCTTGTTAGAAGGTGTTATGGTGTTCTATAAGGTATGTAGGACCATACCTGTGTTATAGGTGTTAACAGGTGTATGTAGTGCCATGACCCTGTTAGAAGGTACCCTGTTCACTGTTATGCTGATGATACTCAACTTTATATTTCCTCAAAGCCTCATGAAACACAGCAGTTCCATCGAATAATGGATATATATGATATAAAAAACTGGATGAGTAACAACTTTTTATTACTGAACTCGGACAAAACGAAGTGTTACTTATTGGACGAAAACTGCTATAGTAACAACCAAGAATACTGTTAACTATTGAGGATGTTCCATAAAACCCTCGTCGTCAGCAAAGAATCTTGGCGTTCTATTCGATAGTAATCTGTCATTTGAGAGCCACGTCGCCAACACCTGTAAAATTGCGTTTTTCCATTTAAGAATATATCTAAACTACGTCATATGCTGTCAATCCAGATGCAGAGAAGTTAATTCATGCATTCATGACATCAAGACTAGATTACTGTAATGCACTGTTAGGTGGTTGCCCTGCAGGCTTATTACAAAAACTCCAATTGGTCCAAAACGCGGCAGCTCGAGTTCTTACACGTACAAAAAAGTATGAACATATTAGCCCGGTTCTGTCAACCTTGCACTGGTTACCTATAAAGCATCGCGTTAACTTTAAAATCTTGCTTATTACCTATAAAGCCTTACATGGTTTAGCTCCTCAGTACTTGAATGAACTCCTTTTGTATTACAGTCCTTCACGTGCATTACGCTCTCAGGCGTCCTGTCAGTTGGTAATACCTAGAATTTCAAAATCAAGTGCAGGTGGTAGATCCTTTTCCTATCTAGCGCCTAAACTTTGGAATAGTCTTCCCTGCACTGTCCGGGAGGCAGACACACTCTGTCAGTTTAAATCTAGACTAAAGACGCATCTTTTTAATCTTGCATACACTACTCTTCCATAATATAAATCTTCAGAGGGTTTAGGCTGCATTAGTTAGATCAACCGGAACCAAAAACACAACTGATGTACTTGTTGCATCAAAGAGTACAGAACAGTACTCTACTCTCAGCCAGTCTTGTCTCATTGTTCCAAGGTTACCACAGCGAGCAGGATGCAGTTCATGGCCTGACCTGATGGTAGAGCGGAGAATGGGAAGTGGGGACCTGACAAGAGCTGAGATGATAGAGCTGGATAAAGAAGGACGCGGTCTCTTGACATGTCTTCACCACAAAACTTCAAATGCTATTAGATTATTAATGATAATCTTAAACTATAATTTATTTTATTATTAAGTTTATTTATTTTATTTAGCCTTGTTGTGCAAGTTCTCTGGAGCTTGTGCAGAGGCAGCAGCTTTTGCCAGAGGGGAACTGGAATCCCCTGGTTGGGCCTGGGTTCTCCTGAGGTTTTTTTTCTCGATTAGAGTTTTGGGTTCCTCGCCACCGTTTGCATACTGTTTTTGCACTATCTGCCTGACCGGGGGGGCTGCTTTAGAATCTTAAAGTTTTACTTAATTAATATTGCATATAGGAATTTATTATCTGTTATATTTGACCTGTGCTTCTCTCTCCTTTATCCTAAATGTGTGCTCTCACTGAGCGTGTGTGTGTGTGCGTACGTGTGTGTGTGTGGTGTGGTGTGTGTGTGTGTGTGGTGTGTGTGTGGTGTGTGTGTGTGTGTGTGTGTGTGTGTGTGTGTGTGTGTGTGTGTGTGTGTGTGTGTGTGTGTGTGTGTGTGTGTGTGTGTGTGTGTGTGTGTGTGTGTGTGTGTGTGTTGTGTGTGTGTGTGTGTGTGTTGTGTGTTGTGTGGTGTGTCTGTCTTCTGTGTTTTCAACCTTTTCTTGTTTTTGCAGGTACAACTTTGATTGTTTTGCTTGTAGTCAATGTGTCTCATGTACAGCTGCTTTGTAACAATGAAAATTGTAAAAGCGCTATATAAATAAAGTTGAGTTGAGTTGAGAAGAAATCTGATCAAAGAATTCCCATACAGGGGAAGTCTTTCTCTTTCTGCTGGCTCCATCGAAACAACAAGCAAAACTATCAAAGTACCAAACAACCAAAACTCACCTCTATCACAACCACACATTTTGAAGGGATCCCATGGGTTTATATAGCTGGCAAAATGTCGCGGCAAGATTCGAACCGCTTACTGAACCACTCAGGCGGAAGCGAGGCTTCAGACGTCATCTATGACGTCATTGGTCTAAAGCGATACAAGCCTCCATACGTATGGAAGGCCAGAAAGGCCAAAACGTGTGAAACTATGGAACGCCGTTTAATCAAAAATGTCTTTAGACGTAACGTGTACAGACGATATAACGCGTGGACGCGTTTTTGCGCCTAAAGACGTAATTTCGTCTACAGACGTATTGGTTTTAGCCTATGGAAAGTCACAAAACAGAAAGATTTGCATAAAATTGATAAAACATATAGTCGTGACGTCATCATTAGCGTAACCACGTGTCATTCATGAATTATACATATAAACGTGATGTGCCCTCATGCGTGGCATTGCATACTGTCCTAGTTCCGAATACGTCAGCATATACGTGATTTTACGACAGGGGAGAATAGGGAATTTCAAAATACAAGCGTTACAGACAGACCATCGAAAGCATGGCTTTGCGAAATTTTCTTAACAACTACCGACGCGTTTTTCAAGAATGTGTGCATTTGTAAAATTATATGTATTATGCCGTCAACCCAATGGGCAACATGGGCTGCTGCTGAGAGTCCCGAACACTAAGGGATCCCGAGAGAGTTCTCGTTTGCATTTTAACATTACACATAACA
Source organism: Triplophysa rosa (assembly GCF_024868665.1). Taxonomy (NCBI): domain Eukaryota; kingdom Metazoa; phylum Chordata; class Actinopteri; order Cypriniformes; family Nemacheilidae; genus Triplophysa; species Triplophysa rosa. The sequence goes on along the minus strand of NC_079906.1, from coordinate 2,962,391 downwards.
CATATTTCAGTATTATGCATATCTGAATCACTACGGACAGTACATGAAGATTAAAATCATGTTAAAAACACGAAAAATGTCAGAAAACCAGTAAACGAGGAAGCTGCGTTTTTTATTTTTTGTATGAAGCATAAATTATGTTTCATTAACAAAGTTCGGGAGAAGCCGGAGCACATAATCATCTTCGCTGTCAGCAATCAGCTCAAGCGAGACTCCTTATAAATAAGACCAGAAATCTCACCTGCGCCATCTCTACAAGTAATTCAACACCCCTCCACCTCCCCGTCTCATCTCCCCGTTTCCGAGCTCGGCGCACTCGCCCACATCAGGGGGAGAGTGTTCCGGGTTCGGAAGGAACCGGCGAGCTCGGAGCCCGCTCCCTGGACAGCACGCCATACGCATATTTTACCTACCCCTGCTATCAGCATTATCCCTGCCATCATTATTATTTGCATTGGCGAACTCGTGAATAACGTTTACATTTCTCAACTAATTTCAATGGGTTACAGTATTGTGGACCCACATTAAAATATGTAAAGGAAAAACTGCTGCTACTGGAGCATTTAACTTGTTAAATTAAATTCTATGTAGTGCTTTTTTTGCAATGTTCCAAGTGTTTCAATGCCGTTTTACAGGAAAAAACACAGGAGGAAAATAAGTGTAACTTAAGAAAAGGCACACTGATGCGCACGGGCTTCTGCAATCTTGAACATAATTACTATATAGGGAATGGCAGATTTTTTAATATTATTTTCGAAGATTTAAGCTCATGAAACTATTCCAATATTTGTTTATGTAAATGTAGTTTATGAGGACACAGAATTTGAATTATTATGGTTTTATCGCGCTCGCTTTTGCTTTTCCTGGGCAGCAACGTAGCCGGGCATGCATTTCTGGATTAAGTGTAAATAAGATAACGGACTTGGAATGTTATTAACATGACAAATTACAAAAACTGTTTTTGTTTTACTATGGGACCTCTAACCACCGTAGGCTACACCACATATAAATCCATTGATGTCATTTTCTATGTCATTTCTATCTCCATGTCTGTTTGGTTTTGATCTGTAGCCTATTATATAAATAAAAACTAGTAGCATAAAAGCACGTTGTGTTGAACAAATCAATAGAAAACTCTTTAGACTTTAACACCAGAACAAGAAGCAAAACCTGTAGCGCAGAAAATGTTATTTATTTATGATGCGCTCTGGAAAAAAGAAAAGAAAATAATAATTATTCATGAAAATTGTATGGGCTACATATTGTTCGGATTTTATTGCTAAACTGTTTCTGATTTTTAAGATTAATCATTATATCAGTATTAATGATGATTAATACTAGGCCATTTAGGGGATGCATTATGTATTTCTCGTTATTTTAATATGAAAAACTGGAAATTTGACACCCGTTGTTTTGGAGAGTTATACGATGTTGCAACAGCGCGTGTTATTTATACGCATTTCATTCATGAAAATGGGCTTGTTTTACAATGGTTGATTAAACATTTCATTTACAAGTTAATTGAATATAACGGGCACACAAGGAATCTAAGAATGCGTTATCCCAGGTCCGCAAAAGCCAAACACGGGACTGGTTATAACCCAGACATCCCTCCCTGCAAACTAATTTCAGGGATGTAGTAGCCCCTAACCCCACCCGTGATGTGTCATGCAGCGCGGATCAAGCGCACAGTCGTCTCTTTATTTATTATAAATGCCATGAACATAAATGCACATCAGAAGTTATGTATAAATTGCACGGCTTACTGAAATATAGTCCGTATGTCAATCAGTTAAAAATGTAGAGAGCAGCATTAGCTAAAAAATGTTTATTGTATTACATACAGTATATTTCAAACAATTTCATTCCAGAAACCACCTAAACAGGTTTATTTCGCCACCAAAATACTTTTAAATTGAATATGGGGAAAATGCACATTCATTCTTTCTGGTAAAGGGTACCCCTAAAACTTGATTTTTCATTATATGAATGAAACGTAAGATTAATTCAATTACCAAAATAGGCCTACACAAGATATCGAAACTTATTGCAAGTAATGAATTGGATTTTTTTAGTCACCGCAATGGCAAAATGACACAGTTCCCACTAGCTAATCTCACTTGCATGGAGCGAAATCTACTGGTATTTCCCCAAACATAAACACAGGTGAGGGCCCATATTTATAAAAAGTTATAGAAATGTTCTTAAGGATAGTGATTTAAGTGCCAAAAAAAATCTTTGTAAAAGTATGACTTGTAGGAGACCTTTTCAAGAAGTGAAGCAGTAACAATGTAAAACATTCAAAGGTAAACAATTATTGGCCAAGTCAAATTTATGTCAAACATATAATGACAATTTATAAATGTAAACTCCATTTGACATCAACCCATTTAAAGATAAGTCCGTAAAATAACTTGCATAGTTTACTAACTTTACTACATTAATAAATGTCATTAACTGACATTCAAATTTACGTTAAATCAAGCAATGTTTCTATTCCAATTATACATTGACTAGTAGCTGACTGTGAGTCTTAGATTTTACTTGTGTTTTATTTTCTGCGCATCTTATATTCTGAGTCTGATGTTCTCTGTGCGTGTCTGCCTGGTCCTCGACCCACTGTACCTGTGGTTAACCTTCTTAACTTATCCTGAAACATACAGCATTCAAGTACATTAAAACATAATATGCACAAAATTAAGAAAGACAATGAATAAATTAGTTTTACAGTGTGAATGATCTGGGCCGCGTTTCCCGAAACCTTCTTAACGCTACGTCGTTCTTAAGTTATACCTTAAGTTGTACCTTACCATTAATATGTGTTTCCCGAAACGTTCTTAGTTAAGTATACCTTCTGTAAGTTATACAGTATGTTCGGAAGGTTGGTCTGGAGCACTCTTAGCTATACCTTAACACTGTTAAGAGTACATCCCGCTAGTGGCCACAGTGGAAAAAAGCTTCTTTACATCGCAGTCTTTACAAATCAAATTCTAAACTTAAAAAGAACATTATGTTGACATGTTTTCATGCAAAGAATATAATTGTCTTTACACTTATGGTTGTTAGCTTTTTAATGATATTATCCTAATAAGGTGCATCAGCTGGCAACCCAAACAATTTTGAGTATATTTAAAGAGAAAGATTGCGAAATAAAGTTTAGTCAAACTGCATTTTTTTGGCTAAATCAAAGACGGCGCCAACCGAGGAGCATTTTAGTGCATTTAAACCTTGAAAAGCTGGCTACACTTTATGCTGCAATTATAATGATAGAAAAGTTAACCTGCCACGGCAGCAAATAGCTTTTGGATCGTGTTGGTCTAACTTTGGCAAATACAAAGCCCCTAAATTCAGCTCTTTTTTCCTGCTATAGCTGTTGATTATGTTCCGGGTTCTGCGCTTTTGTTGAGTAAATAATAACACTATAGCAACATATATGATAATATAAATAAGGGGTTCCCAAACACAGGTATAATCGGCTATCTCATGGCACACCTTTTAAATAGAAATTAGGGAAACAACACACATTCACTCACTTTACTTTTTCTTTTTCTTGTCATGAATGAATATGTTTAATTTCAATATCAAAATACCTCATTGTAGGGCTGCACAATAATGGCATACTTGTTAATCTCATTCCCTTGATATTGTAAGTGTGATTAATAATGTTGATTATATTTTAATGCTTTAATAAACGCGGCCATAAGCTACATGCTTCGCGCTGTAAATACGCCGCTTGAGCATTCAGTGTCCAAGCACAATAAACGTGTGAACTATACAAGTAATTGTAAGTTACTGGAATACACTTTTTTAATGCATCGCAACAGCAAGTGGCTTTGCATGACCCTCCGACCCAAAGTTTGAGATCCTTTGATATGACCATACTGCCAGTTAGTGTAGCGGGGTTGATACATTTGGGCATGAGATTGCGGGTTCTCACACTCATTTCAAAATTAAATAATATCGATGGTTGGATTTAGTTTGCAATTTGGTTTATTTTTATCCTATGAGTCCTAATAAATGCAACTTCAACTATTTCTAAAGTGCTTATCATATAAAGAATGCCGCTACCTCACATAACGCAGTAAAGCAGTACTTGTATAGAGTGAATAATTGATTGTCGAACGATCAATATTTATTCAGCACCACCACCATGGAAAGCACCTGGTAACGTGGGACGTAAGAAAGTAACCTCTTATAGGTATAGTTTAGGAAGTAGGCTATACGCCTAGAAAAGGAATAACTTGAGTTAAGGTGTAACTTCAGAGTCTTCATAGCTAAGAGACAACATTATCGGGAAATGCAGCCCTGTTATATTTAACATTTTATTTTGGGATCACAGCACAGGATATTGGTAGTTGACGAATAAATTGGTTAGTTTTACATTATTTTATATTATTAATATTTATGTTTATCATATAAAATAACATAACAGGGATTTTATCATATAAAATAGCATAAGAGAGATTTATCTTCGTTCTTGGGTTTTTTCCTACATTTTTGCTGTCACACCATAGGACAAATTTGCATATTAATCATTTAATGATTATTGATTTAATCATTAAATTAAGCATATCATTGCCATTTTATTAATAAAATAAGTTTAACAGCCAACAGAAAAGAGTAGCAAAGATAAAATATCAGTAGGGTCTGCATTGCTGGATGTGACTCTTATTTTGACAACGGAGCCGCTAATGTTTACGCGTCTACACGCCATTACGCGTCCACGCGTCTAACGTCTGTACAGGTTACGTCTAAAGACATTTTTGATCAAACGGCCTTCCATATTTTAAACTACGTGTTAACACGCAATTACGCGTTAACACGTAATTACGTGTTAACACGTACTACGCGTTAACGCGTAAATTGCGCGTTAACGCGTACGTGTTAACAAGTTAGTTTCACACGTTTTGGCCCTCTCGGCCTTCCATACATACGATACCCGCTTCACTGAAAGCTTCCGGGATTTCTCGACACACGCTCCGAAGCCTCGGCTCAGAAGGTAACATCACTAGTACTTTGATGTCAAACGAGTCAAGCGCCTGTTGTTCGGTTGCTGTTACTTCAGACAGGACTGGGTTTTAATAGTTCTGTGTTCCTGTGGTGTTTATGCAACGCCAGCATTAAGGGCTCAGCATACTACATTAGAAATCGAAAAACGACCATCTGTGACCTGATTTCGAACAAATCTGGTCCAAACGACAATTCGTTTCACTAGTTCGCAGCAGCAAACCAAACAGAACTCGCCGGGAAAGTTCGTGTTGGCCGGTAAACACCCTCGAGCCACCATTGGTCCATGGCCATTACGTAATAGGTGGGTGTGTTGTTTGTATGGCCACGTGCGCAGAGGCTATTTGGATACGTCATGTAAACCCCGCCTCCAGAAACAAAGGGGTTGGATTGTTCGACAACACTACACCGTCTCTCAACGTTTTCGAGCTTCGTTTTACCCCAAACGCAATACGTAAGCGCAATTCGCATGGACTTTAGGCAGAACAGTAGATACTTATGTTATGTTTAGAATGCGAGAGTCGGACTCATGACCAGAAGGTTGCCGGTTCGATTCCCAGGGCCGGCGGGTAACAACTGAGGTGCCCTTGAGCAAGGCACCTTACCCCTACTTGCTCCCCGGGCGCTGTAGTGATAGCTGCCCACTGCTCCGGGGGTACGTGTGTTCACTACTCTCTGGATGGGTTAAATGCAGAGGTCACATTTCGTTGCCTTGTACATGTGCAATGACAATAAATTGAATCTAAATCTAAAAAAATCTAAATCTTGTGTATTTATACATTTGTATATACAATATTTCGTGCACATAGTGTTCTTAATTTGTGTTATATTTATTAGTTATGAAAGGCTAAGTATCTTGAACGTAGCACACTTCATTGCATTAAAGGTTTTTATACTTAAATAAGGGCCTATAAGAATTTAATAAGAAATAATGTTAATAACAATACAAATAATAATTCGAATTTAAAAGGTAAAAAATTCTCCCTCATGTATACAATTAACATCTATGAAACTCCTCCTGTCCTTTCTCTGATTGGTCGTTCGCAAGGATTTGTGGGTAAATAACCTGTGTGCAGAAGTCGGCGTCAAGGGCACAAAGCACACTTCTGAACATTACTATCCCTGCGTTCCATTTCGAAGGGCTCATCCCAATGCCCAAGCCCTTCAAAGGGTTTACCCTCCGGAGTGAGAGCTTCAAACGGATGAAGGGTGTAGGGGACCAAACAACTGTTTCTTGAAGTGCCTTCTGCGTCATCATCCCATGCCCATAAGGAGGCGCCGTCGCCACGCAAAGAATCTGTGCAAAGAATCATGGGGGTGCGAAGTGTCCATCAGTTGTACCATTCGAAATCTTTCACTCCGAAGGGCCCTTTGAAGTGGGCAGTTATCAGCACTTCGGTTTGGAATGACCCTTCAATATGGCGGCCATGATGGTTGCCATGATCCCATTTGGAACGCACCGTTAGTCAAATGGGACACCCTACGATAGGGGTGTCCACAGTAGGGCCTGGAGGGCCACTGTCCTGAAGAGTTTAGCTCCAACTTGTCTCAACACAACTGTCTGGAAACTTTTGGGCTCTTTCTTAAAATGCATTCTTTAGCGATCTTTTGTCCTCGTGTTCTCGCTCTACGTCATCATTAACTGTCAAAGCCCGGTTCCAATAATCAAGAACAGTGAATGTATGGAAGTACCCAGATATGTTTTTGATATCAAGGATGCATCGTATGCAGACTTGCATGTACCGAACCCGCCTGAAGTCACAGAATTCCTATATGGTACAGTCTAGCCGACATAAACATAGCCGCTAAGTTAAAACTGTTTCAGCCATTATATTCACAGACATTACACCAATTGAGAGCATCTGGATAATACGATACTTCTGATTTTTTAATTAATTATTTTATTTTATAGAGCCCTCTATGTACCGCATGTGTTTCCTCTTTATGTTTGACTACAACTACAAGTGAGTCTCTGATCATGGATGGTCGAGTCAGTCCACGCTGTTTATTTCAGTTAAAAACATATTATTTTTCCATATCTGACCTCGTCAGCAGAAACCCATGAACAGAAGTTTTATTGTTGGTTGTGGTGCAAATGTGTTGAACCTGACATGTCATGAACTCAGTAGGCTACAGGGACTTCAATGTATTCTCACGCTACAAACTGCATTACATGAGTCCCAAACTTTAAGTCTCTTAAGAGTTGCTTTTATTTCCTGTTAGAGTCATTTCATTTTCTACCAGTTTACAGGAGATATCATCAGAGGCCCCACAGAATGCCTTAACCTGGGTGTCAGAAAATAAAAGTTTTGGTGTGAGTGACATTTTTGGCAACAAAACATCTTATGTTAACACAAGATGCAGAATGATAATGAGGCATGTAAACTCATCATGAAGGATTTTATGAAGGCTGTGAGACAACAGACTGTCAAATATTTACCATGATCTCAGTGTTTATATACTAATAATTATTGGTTGATAATAGGCAGTACTAATTACTGTGTAGCATAGTGCACATTTGTATCTTAACGAAAAGTACCTTGTACTCCAGTGAAACTGCTACTTAATACATTCATCCATTGATTATGTTCTGTTAAAAGAATACACCACCATAAAATGAAAATTCAGTAATGAATTACTCACACTGAAGTCGTATGATAACCCTAGGACCTCCGTTTATCTTCGGAACACAAATTAAAATAGTTTTGAAGAGGTGTGGGATGCTTTCTGACTCCTGCACATAGACAGCAATGTAACCGGCATTCTGCGCTTTGAAAGTCAGTTACATTGCTGTCCTTTAAAGGTCCAGTGTATGAAATTTAGTGGCATCTAGCGATGAGGTTATGAATTGCAACCAAAGGCTCACTCTTCCCCTCCCTCCTCCCCCTCCCTTTCAAAGCATACGGTGGCTGACACAGCAGATGTCGTCACGTTTTCACTTATTGCTGAAGGAGATAACGTATTTACGAAACACGCTCTGTAGAGCAGTTTGTCCGTTTAGGAATACTGTAGAAACAACATGGTGAATTCCATGCAAGGGGACCCGTGGTGTATGTAGATATAAATAGCTCATTCTAAGGTAATAAAAATATGCTTCATTACGTAAGGTCTTTATAGACCTCTGAAGACATAGTTATGTATATTATATTGAATTTCTGTCAATAGATCCTCCAAAATTACACCCTGGACCTTTAAACAATGAAGGCAAAATCTGGTGAGTGACCCTCATCACCTCAGCTCAGTGGTTAGAGCATGGCGTTAGCAACCCCAAGGTCATGGGTTCAATTCCAGGGATTGCACATACTCAGAAACAATTGTATAGTATGGAGTTATACTGCGGACTATATTAAAAAGGAATTGCAAACTGCATTTGCAAATGCGTTTTCTATTTGTCGTGTCAAAATTGTGACATAATTCAAACGCAATTGCAAACCGTTTGCATTTGCATTTACTCGAACGTACAATGTCTGCCAAATTTCAAAAGGAAAAGCAAAGTCTATTTGCAAATGAATTACCCGTGTCTTACGAGATACGACCCTGCCAAATTTAAATCTCAATAGCAATTCCCCATATGCTATTTCACTTCCTCTGGTGTCGCGTATTAAGCCTGCCAAAACTCAAATGAAATCGCAAATCCCTTTGCATTTGCGTTTCCTCCGACTTGTACAGAAACCTGTCAATCAATGGCGGGGGTGGGCTTATTCAATGGGGCGTGTTTGTATCGGGAAGTGACATCCTTCACCGTCGACTGTAACTTAAGTAGATACATACATGTGATACAGCTAAACACATGAGGAGTGAAGTTACAACAGTGCAGTTTTCAGGTTTTTTGTTTGGAAATAACTCGCGCTGGAACTCTGGGCTCAGAGCGGCATCACGTAGCATGTGAAACTTCGGTGCAGGATGGATAATCATCACCTTCTGCAACATTCCTCTACACATGTTTGTTTATGATATTCGTTTTCACAGTACTCCGAAGTCAAAGCGAGGACATGACATTTATTGACAACACTGTGACCGTATTTTGCATCATGATTAATACGTGTTGTAAACCATAACAAAACATGTTCACTTTGTATGAATAAACAGCATCCTGCATATCATTGTTGTTCATTATGCATACAGTATAACAAGTTAATAATAAATTACAAAAGTACGTGAATTCTACATCTCTTTATTTGTGTATCATAACATAGTGAGACAAAGACAAACTTGTGCTCCAGTGTTTTAGTGAGTTTGCTGGACACAGAAGTAGCTGTCATCTACAAATTACTGGATGGAGTTGTTGCTGTATTTAAAATTTAATTTCCGAACAGCCTTTTCAACAACATGTGCAGTAAATGAGCCCATCAGCTGATGCACCAACCTGAGAAATTCATGTAATTATGATGAATCCACACGGCTTCAATATGACTTTTATTGGTAGCTCATTGAGATCACCAGACCACTGTTTGTGTTCATCTGTTTATCGAGCCCGTTGAACTTCTTTAAATTATACTTGTTAAGTACCGCAATTGTGATTCATTGTAAAGATTTCTCTATATGAAACTTTGCATCTGATCCTCATTTGTTCCATATTGTTATTTTGGCTTTTAGCTGTAGCTGAAACCCTTTTAGCCACAACCAGTGTCACCTTAGCGTTGGACTGACTGACACCACTGCGACGGTGAATGACGTCACTTCCCGATACAAACACGCCCCATTGAATAAGCCCACCCCCGCCATTGATTGACAGGTTTCTGTACAAGTCGGAGGAAACGCAAATGCAAAGGGATTTGCGATTTCATTTGAGTTTTGGCAGGCTTAATACGCGACACCAGAGGAAGTGAAATGGCATATGGGGAATTGCTATTGCGATTTAAATTTGGCAGGGTCGTAACTCGTAAGACACGGGTAATTCATTTGCAAATAGACTTTGCTTTTCCTTTTGAAATTTGGCAGACATTGTACGTTCGCGTAAATGCAAATGAAAACGGTTTGCATTTGCGTTTGAATTATGTCACAATTTTGACACGAACAAATAGAAAACGCATTTGCAAATGCAGTTTGCAATTCCTTTTTAATATAGTCCGCAATATAACTCCATAGTATAGTATAATGCAATGTAAGTCGCTTTGGATAAAAGCGTCTGCCAAATGTATAAATGTAAAAAATGTAAAGGCTGTCTAGAGCCCTCTGTAGGCCATTATAGGAAGCGCATGTGTGTCTTCCAGCTGACGTCACCTCTTTCTGTTGAGCAGCTACAACTACCAGCTCGTCACTGACCGACGGTCGAGTCAGTCCAGTAACGCTCTGTTTATTCCTGTTTACAAACCGTGTATCATTATTTTTCCATATCAGCAGAAACCCATTAACACTATCATAACAACGTCTCTGACGATCCAGCTGCTTCCCTCCGTATGCGCGGCACTTCCTGATTTTCGGGCGAACATGTGTTTTTATTATGGGATCAGCTGAGATGATTGACTGAATGAGCAAAAGCAGAGAGGGGGCAACTCTTGGAACGCTTTACTGCTGACAATCATTGCGGATAAGTACAGCGTGGCGGCAGGAAGTGGACCCAGTGGATACTATTTTGTTTATAAAAGCACATCAGCTGTGAGTGTTAGCGACGTGTGTGGCTTTCTTTAGACATTTAACAGATACTACATAAGCTAAGAAGGTGATGATATATCAAGGTACACAAGTATAACGACTTTAGTCGATGGTTACTCATCCTGCTGGGCGATTCCTTATGTTTGTTTGTATTATTCAACTGAGGACTCGGATATTGCTGAATTAAATGCAACTTGAATTAATGATATTGTGATAAAGGTTCGCATCACCTCTACCTCCGTTAAACGTACGGAATCATCGTTTTTCTACTTGCATTAGCTGTCAAGCTTCGGTGGATCTGTCGCATACACAAGGAACTGGCTGTTTTTTATGATTCAATACTTGAAATAAAAGTGTTGGGGGTTGGAAAATGAAGAAGTTCTTTGACGCCCGACGGGAGATGGTGAGCTCAGGGCCCGGCTCCGGTTCCAGTGCAGGAGGCGCTGCAGGGTCCGGGAGCGGCGGCACTTTTATCGGACGGGTTTTTACTATAGGACGGTATCAAGTGACCGTGGAGGAGACTGTGGCTGAGGGTAAGATATTACTTTGGTGACTTTATTGGTTCGCCTGGTGGAATTAATGCATCGTCAATAAAATTCTAAACATAAATCGAAGTAATTATTAATTATTAGGCCTAATTGAATAAAAACGATAGGGCCTTGAATAACTGATCCTCTGACGTAAACAATTTTCATTCATGCGTCACGTTTGCTGACAGCACAGAGTGACGCGTGCTGCCTCAGCAGATAAAGCTTGAATGAGTATTTCTTTACAAATTGAACACTTGTTCGTCAGTTATGCTCAAGACTTAAAAAGTAGACTTTGATCATTGATCTTTTAATTTATAGTATGCCTCTGTGTGTGCGTTTGTTGAAGCCTAAAGTCCTCATGAATTCCATTAAAGTTTTTTTGCTCTTACGGATATTTTAGCCTTCAGAATAATTAACAAGTGTGCTCCAGTATACGAATCAACACCTTGTACTGTACATCAGTGGGTCCTTAACAGTCCCCTTCCCACTGCTTTCACTGAAAACAGCAGCATTTTGTCCATTCCTTTTTATGTTCTACAAAAGAAATAAAAACATAGCTTTTGCAAATGTGTTGAACATGCCATGACCTCAGTGCATATACAAGGCTCAATGTATGCTCAAGCTGCATTACATTAGTCACCAGCTTAACGTCTCTTAAGAGTTGCTTTGATTTCCTATAAACAGATTAAAAGTCATTCAGTTTTCCCACTAATTTACAGGAAATCTCAGCAGAGGCCCCACATAGTGCCTTAACCTGGGTGTCAGAAAAGGCATAAATGTGGTTTGGTGAAATTTTAGGCAACAATGCATCTTGTTAACAAAAGATTGCATATTCTTAAATAAGCCATGTAAACCCAGCAGATGATTGAACGTTGTCTGTGAGACAACAGACTGCCAAATCTTTTTCATGACCTCAGTGTCTGGGGATTTCTAAATGCTTGTGGCTCCAGCTTTAGGTTATCTCTGTTATTGCCTAAGCAGATTTGGAACAGTTGTGTCTCACGAGAGATCGGATGCATTCTGCCATAAGAAATGTTGTACGGAAAGTCTAAAATCTAACGTGATTGTTGTATTTCAGTTGTTCCATACCAAAAGAATAAAGAAGCTTGTTAGTATCGTTCTGCTAGTATGAAATTCAGATAAGTTTTATGTTCATTCAGTTAGTTATTGTTTGCATGTCGTACTATCGGTAAGTATTATTATTTACACTTCTTTACAATACTTTTATGGTCTTGAATAGTGTGTAAGTATGCAAATTGGTGTGCATATAGGTATGTCTTATGTAAAGGAAAGTTTAAAGTACCTGTGAAATAAAAAATTACAATGGCTATTGTTTAATGAAATATTGCAGCGTTTATTGTAAATACTTTATCAATGTGGGTGATTCTCTTTTCAAAATTTGTGTGCCTTCATAATCTTTAGTTAAAATCTGAAAATGCTCTTCCTTCCTGTAATGACTTTCCATCTTAAATTACGTATGTTAGACGGCTTGTGCGGAGCATCCGTTAACTCCTCCCCTTCAACTCTCAGTCTGCTGCGAGTTCCATTTCAAAACACAACGGCTGTTTTTATACATCCAATCAAATCGCAGAGAAAGACGAAAGCGAAAGCCACGCCCACTAGTTTTCTCATTAGAAATTCCACTTCACTCGGAAATGCATCAAAATACGGAAGTAAAAACGCTCGCAATTTCCAGTACATGGGGACTTTAAGAGGAGTTCAGCAGCCAATAAACTGTTTTAGCCAACTGTTCTAACAGCATCCAATCGCTTTGTATTTTTTCTCGGGAATGTATGCCCTTGAGCCATTTTGTTCTCATATCCCATCAAGGTCTAGAAGCTCTGACCTTGAGAAGCACAGTTCAATATGGGGTTGCCTTTTGCCTATTCACTAAAAACAGTTGAGTTAAAATTGACCCAACAAATAACCCAAATGCTGGGTTACCATAGCACCGACCCATTGTTGGGTTACAAGTTTAACCCAACTGTTGGGTTATGAAATAACTAATTTGTTGGGTTATTTTTGCCAACATGTTATTTATTATTGTTATTTTGGCCATCCTATTTAGTATTATTTTATTGCAGTGTAAACAAATAGTGCACAACATAGAAATACCTTTATAATTCTTTATTTCAAATACAATAAGTTTTTGTTGCAGTTGTTTTATTAACGTACTTCCTTTATCATAAAGTTACTAGCAATTATCAATTTACAAGAATCAACTAAATAAATAAACAGAACAGAGGCTAGTCTATTTTATACAATTATAAACTACCTAAGCAAAAGAAACCAAACAGCAGCACCACCCACGTTTCAACTGTTTATAAAAGACGGTCTTCCTCCAGTATCATGCTTCATGAAGGAACATGAATGTCTTCCATTGCTCCTCCTGATACTGAATGATGTTTGTTCCAACCTATAAACAGATATTCTCTTTTGTAAATATTCACACTTACCCAGTATTATTATTATTATTACAATAATTATTTATAATAAAAATTGTATTGTCAAAAATGATGTACAGTCATCATGTGGAAAGAAGTAAAAGCACACTTCAATATGAAGAAGAATTCATAGGTCTTTACATCTCCTACACTTCTCCTATTGACTTTAATTGTGAAAATGAGTACACAATGTTAATTTCATGTGTCATATGATAGATTATATTAATTTATTATTATGTACACGTTTCATTACATATTTGTTTAAATGTTAAAAATAAAATATTTTAGGTCCTTTTTCACATGACTGTACTAAGAGGGAGTTTTCAGACATTAATCTCTTAAACCTGGCTCAGACTACAGGAGTTTTAAAATCCTGACAGATTTTAAATTCTGGTTGCAGCACACACATAAGGAGAATCTTAACAGATTCTCTTATTTAAAATCTTAAACCTGGCTCAGACTACAGGAGTTTTAAAATCCGGAAAGATTAAAAATCTGGTTGCAGCACACACATTAAAAGAATTTTGACAGATTATTTTATTTAAATTCTTAAACAAGCTCACACTCATCAGTGTTCAACTAAATTACACATATTTTACATATCCATAGGATATGCAGTTTTGTAAAAGGAGCTAATAGTAACCGTTTTAATGGGTTTACTATTTTTAGATGTTGACATCTACATTTGAATCTCTTTTTCAAGCACTACAAAAATAGGTTTGCCCGTTGTAAACTTGCATTTATGAATGTGAAATGTTCAGATAAGAAAACGTTGGGGCGTAAAGTTGTGTTTATAAATAAGCCTAAAGGTAGCAAGTTCAAAAATAAAAATTTAGAAAGTTTGATTGGAAGTTTTTTTATTTCATAATTGCACATCAAAAGACATTCTAAGACACCCAAACTACAGGATAATATTAAGATTATCATACCAGAGGACGCCTCTTACGTCATCTCACCGGGAAACATAAGTAAACAAAGGGACATCGCAAAGTTAATTTCACGTGATCTCACCTGGCAACGGTTGTGTAACGTCTTTGTCGCTCTCTGAACGATTCTCTGTCTGTCTGTCCAAAGCCGCGGGAACATATTTTGAGCAGGGGGTGCTATAATGCTTTTTGCTAGGGCTGAAGTTATGACTGTTCTTTGGGCAAGCCGCTTAAGTTTAATATTAATAAATAACGGAAGAAAAAAAATTGTCACTGCCGAGAATAAAGATGAATGCCAATGTGATTATGAGATACAGCATAAAAACAAACACATAAACGCATGTTATCTGTATGCCTATAACCAAATAACAATCTGTTGAACGAAACTACAAACTGCGCGTTAGCAGTTAACTTACCCGGTACATTTAACACCGTCGCGACTTCTCCCCAGCTCTTTTCCTTATCTGTGCGGTTGTGGTATGTTTTGGAGGATACATTATATGGACAATCATGCTGTTGCCACAAGTTGTTCCTCCATCTCCGCTGTCCAACGTACCCTTGCAGGAGCTTTCGCGGTCGACATTTTTAAAGGTCTGTCAGTCACCTCCGTCACCTTGCAGATGTGCCTCTCATTGGCTGTTGCGAAAGTACCAACGTCATCACCCCGATTTAAAATCCTAAATATCAAACATGTTTGATATGATCGGGGCAGCCCCGATTTCTGTCGTAGCAGATCGGGAGGTGTAAGATTCGATCTGTGAACGCCTCACATTACATGATAATCTGGGCCGAACCTCGGACCCGATCGAGGTTCTGGACCCGATTTTTTCAAAGATTCTCGGGAGGGGAAATCAGGGTAAAATCTGACCGAGAATCCTGTAATCTGAGCCAGGCTTTACCTGCAAATTTTTCAGTTAAGGCTCCAGGCTCCCACTTCTGAAGATTTCCTTTGCATTTAATCTCTCTAAAAGATAGATAAATATATTGAAAGCTTGTCAATGAAGGCCATTGCTGCAAATCTGTTATTCCCAGAAAACGAAACTGCGACTGAGGCTAGCCCCCACGTGTTTTATGGTCAGTGAACGCCAAAAAAATGTATTGCTGCTATTTGCTTAAAAAATATGATAAAAGTAATAAATGTAACGAAATAAAATTAACACACTCGTCATTTGGATGGGCTCTATGCATGCGTGTCTTCTGCGTTTCACGGCCAGAACCCTAGGCAGTTTCCGGTTGGGGAGACTTAAAGTAGAAAATAGTTAGGTTTAGCAGATGCTGTACATTGCAGCACACAGCATTAGTATATAGAAGTGGCGATCCACCGTATTTGAATGTTATTACGAAATGTTAACTTATGAAACTGTCATCTCAAATAACCATTACATTATAAAAGAAACAACACAGTGTCATGCTAAATGCTACAACTACTACCTTCACATTTTGCATTGATGCGTCACGAATCGGGGATGAGAGACATGGATACACAGACAGAGGACCCAAGTGCAGACAGGGTAAGGGGTAAACTAGACTTTTAATAAATAACAAAACATACAAAACAAAGACCCACGTGGGGGTTAAATAAACTGTAAACATGACATATAACAAGAACAAGGACTTACTACACTAAACTAGAAATAACATCTATTACTTACAACAAAAGACTAGGCTACACTTAACAGGACAAGAACTCACCCACACGAAACACGACAGAGTACAATGAACCGACACAAGACAGAACACAGGGGCATTAAATAAAGGGACAAATCAAAGGGGAACAGGTGTGGGGCATGAACTAATGAACAGTCAAAACGAGGGATACAAAAGGGCGGGAACACAGACAAGGACCGGAGAGAGTATCGAAGGCCGACAGGGTCAAAATGACTCTCCGCATAAAACAAGAGGTTCTATCATGGTTCTGCCACTAGGTCAAGAAAAGCAAGACAAGGTGGGGCAGAACCATGACAGAAGCCCCTCCTTAAGGAGCAGCATCCTGATGCTCCTCAAGGAACAAACAAGACTACACAGACTGTGACAAAAAACATCAAAGCACGACCAAAAACGTGATGCATAGAGAAAAAAAAAAGTCCAAACAAAAGACATGGCGCCGGCTGGAAGGCCAGCTAGACAGTACATGGCGCTGGCTGGACAGGACATGGCGCCGGCTGGAAGGCCGGCTGGACAGGACATGGCGCCGGCTGGAAGGCCGGCTGGACAGGACATGGCGCCGGCTGGAAGGCCGGCTGGACAGGACATGGCGCCGGCTGGAAGGCCGGCTGGACAACACATGGCGCCGGATGGAAGGCCGGCTGGACAACATTTGGACATTTAAAGGAAAGACAAACGAGGGATAACGACACGGGGCAGGTTTGGGTAATCAAACACTCAGGGAAAGATAACAAGGAAACGAGAGGAGTGGGGCCAATGACAAGACACTGGAGAGAACGTATATTATTGTCAAAAGGACAATAATATGTTTCTCTCCACACATAACCAAAGGCTTTGCCATGACTCTCCTACAGGACCAAGAAAAACATGACTAAATGAAGCAGAGCCATGACAGATGTGTGTTTAACTGCATGCCAGTGGTGCGCAAATCAATTGGCGTATGACAAAGTATAGCAAGAACGACATTGAACATATTCTGTACGAAGCCGTACTGTAATAAAGTTGCATAATAACTACTAGTTTTGAAGGACTGTTGAATTCATTGTGCATGAAGTACTTGGATGGCCACAAAATTGTATAGTATATAACAAAACACTGTAGAATACTGAAATGGAAGTCATGACTGACTCTGTCGATCATTGAATAAACATCATTTTGTGACATCCATAACCATTATTGTGGAGCAAAATAATGTTTGAGCAAGCATTAATAATGAAAATATTCAGGCGGAAGGACTTACAGGTATTCCATGTGGCATTCTTTACTGAGCATTTTAAAAACATAACAGTTAACATCTACCCAGTCTAAACGTTTTATTAGGTTAAGTTAAATCAATTTAATTTGTTTTATTTGTATACTGGCTTCAGTCACATTTATTGGCTCCAGATCACATCAAGTTGAACTTAAAATCCCTATGTACTGGAAGTCGCGATCGCCTTTGCTTTCATATTCTGACAAATTTTCATGTGAAACACAATAGCGAATGAGAAAAATAGAAGGCATGACTTGTGTTTTCCAGTGCTGAATTAAAGAAGGTTTCTTCTTTAGAACGAACTTTCAGCTGACTGACAGTTAGAAGGGAGGAGTTAAAGGGACAGTTCACATAAAAAATAAATATTCTCTCATCGTGTACTCACCCTCTTGTCATTTCCAGCCTGTATGGATTTCTTCTGCAGATCACAAAAGAAGATATTTTAAAGAATGTCAGTGACCGAACAGTTGCGGTACCCATTGACTTGCATTGGTTTTGTCTTTGTGTCCATACAATCGAAGTGAATGGGTACCGCCATTGTATGGTTGGTTACCAACGTTCTTCAAAGTTCAATATCTTCTTTTGTGTTATGCAGAAGAAATTCATACAGGTTTAAAACGACAAAACGGTGAGGAAAAATCATGACAGAATTTTCATTTTTGGGTGAACATTGCTGTCTATGGGGGGGGGAGTCAGAAAGCTCCCGGACCTCATCAAAGGGCTATCGTACAGCTTCGGGGTGAGTAATTCGTTTTGGGGTGGAGTATCCCTTTAAAGGACACTACTCTTTCTCATTTACTCACTTGTGAGCTGTACAGTATATTCTGCTGTGGTTTAATGACCATCTACACTGTAACATTATTTATTTTTGTCAATACTGCACCTGGTTAGGGTTATTTTCCTGTCATTCTGATAAAGAGGTGCTATGTGGGTAGGTATCACACTGCCCTCAGAGAGCAAAGAGATCTCTGTGCTTGTGTAAGTTTATGAATAATAGATGGTCAGCAACTGTTTTATTCATTAATATGCTTAATAGTTGCCATCTGTTAGCCCTCAGCTGTCATGCCAAATGTGTGCTCGAGCATTTTGGTCTGTATTCATATTGGCGGTGTTCAGTTAAGTCTTTTTTAAACTTGACATTGTTATGCTTATTTTAATCTTAAAACGGAGATTAAACTGTTTTATCTTAACTTTAAAGTCCCAATAAAAAAAATTACAGTTCCTATTTTTTCATGGAATATTGCAGTGTTTGAAATAAATAGCTTGTCAGCGTGAGTCATTTTCTTTTTAAAATTAATGTGCCCTCATAATCTTCAATCAAAATCTGAAAATGCAGAAGTAAAAATGACCACAGTTTCCGGTTCACAGGGACTCCAGTACCTGGTTTCCTCGAGACATGATGGTTGAATCTGAGATTCATCAGACTAAGAATCTTGTTTCTGACAGTCTGAAGTCTTTTAAGTGCTTTTTGTTATTTCAAGTTTTCATTTATCTTCACTGAAGAGAGGCTTGGGTCTGGCCACTCTGCCATAAAGTCCAGATTGGTGGAGTGTTCCAGTGATTTTTGTCCTTTATAAGTTTCTCCATTCTCCATGTATTCATGGAGCTCAACCAGAGTATCAATCATCTAACCAAGGCCCTTCTCCATCGATTGCTCAGTTTGGCCAGGAGGCCAGCTCAAGTAAGAGATCTGGTTGTTCCAAACTTCTTCCATTAATGATACAAGGAGGCTACATGCTTCTTTAAGCATTTAATTGAGCAGAATCTTTTTCATAATCTTCCCCAGATCTGTGTCTTGATAAAATCCTGTCTCAGAGCTCTACTGGCAGTTCTTTTGACCTCGTGGCTTTGTTTTTGCTCTGATATACATTTTCAACTTTCAGACCTGTATTTGAGAGGTGTGTGCTACTCCAAGTCATACTAGTAAGTTTAAATAACTTATTTTGTAAGATTCACCGTGATACTGACAATGGACTGTATAAGACAGTTTACATTAACACCATCTAAAGCGTTCACTGTAGCATTGCTTAGAATGCATTATGTATTAGCACTGAGTTGTGAATTATGTTCGGCCATATTTGAAAAAATCAGAACGTGATATTGTGTGTACCCATTACATTTTCTGTCTTTGAGAATAGTCACTGCTCCCTCGAAATGGTAGAATAATGATGCCAATGAATTGCCAAGAATAAACCAAATGTAAAAAAGGGCTGCTTGTAGTTTAGTGCTGTAGTTTTAGTGGGTGAGTGTGTACCATTGCTGAATGGATGAATCATAGTTACATTCGTCCAGTTTCCCTGGTGCAAACATTATCACATGCGGACACAAACAGGACAACAGGAAATGAGAAAAGTGAAACGATACCTCTTTAAGAAGGCTCTTCAAATTTAGCACTGTCCTGAGTCAATGGGTGTGTGCGTTTTTTATGCTTGTTTGTATGTTTACAGGAAATCTGAAATCTATTTTGTTTACATCACAAGATACCAGCTATTTCATTCTTACACCCAATTTTGACTTCTGAATATAAAAATAATCACTTTTCCAAACATTACTTATGAATGGACAGAAATTCTGATCATAAAGTCTATAAACGTTTTTTTAATGGGCTATTCTGGAGTGTACATTGTGGGACCAGACTGTATGCCGACTCTTTGAGAGACTGTTGTCACAGACACTGCAACAATAGTCTCAGATCAGCACAGCTATGTTCAAGAACTTCACCATTGTGCCCTTGAGCATTGGAAACAGCTGTAATTTTATCTTTGTATCACTATTGGACAGTGCCATCGTATTGTACAATAGAGAAATGACATGTGATACAAACAGAGAAGAAACCTGAGTAGTGCATGCTGGGACACAGGGTGCACAATAGAGATGGCACAGAACTCAAGCACAAATATCCTCAATGCCAAGCATCTGTGGTACAGTATAATGAACTATTATTCTAATTTAAAAAAAATTGTATCCCTGACTTTAATCCATAAACTTTTCCCTAAACTAAGGGGTATTTGATATTTGAAAGTTTGAAATTATTGCTGACAGCATTTTGTCTAATTGACATTAACCTAGAATATAAGATGCTGCAGTTTTGAGTATCATCAGTGTCTGTCCAACATCTTAAGGGATTCTTAGTAATCAGCATTGTAACCAGGATAGTGGACACAGATATTAATAGACCCTCTTACATAATAGCATTCTCTGGGAGGAGCAGGGTATTTAAGACTGCACCACACCTCATCTGAACACAGGGATTGCTTGTTATTTTTTAACATATTGCTGTTTTCCTCCGATATTCATGTGTTTATTTAAATGAATGTTGAATCTGACTCACCACATCTCTGATGCATAGACAAACACAGATCAGACATGATTGTGTGTCCAAAACACAGCACCTCCTCATGCATTTGTATTTTGCATAGCATCTTTAATTGTCTTTGAAGTTACAGTTTAAATGTATTGATTCGGCTAATAGTTTATAGTTTACCAAAATACGAAAGTTCTCTTATAACTTACTCACCTTCCCTTTCCAGATGTATATGAAAAGAAATCCAAATGAGTGAGTTAAGTGGATCTATAATACATGTTTATAAAACGAAAAAATATATGTGAGAAAACAATTTAAATTTGACTTAGAGAAATAAAAACCAAAACAGACACACATTAGCACTAAGATAAAATATGTCCGCACTATAACTTTAGATGTTGTTCAGCGGATCTATAATAAATGTTTATTAAATGAAAAAATATATGTGAGAAAACGATTTAAATTTGACTTAATTAGAGAAATTAAAAATGAAACAGACACACACTAGCACTAAAATAAAATATGTCAGCACTGTAACTTTAGATCTTATTGAACTGAACAAAGTCAATGCGCTACCATATTCAGTTTTAACACTAGTTTGTGTTTGTTTTATTTTTATCACTTCTGTTCTGGTTTGTAAAGCTGACCTTTTTAGAATTCTCAATCAATACAATCATTACAACCCATTTAATTTTTTTGTTTTTGTTAGTATCAATTTTAACTTGGTAACACGTCAGGTTATGAGATAAAGAGGAGGATGCAAACACTCTTTCATGCTTGCTTAAAGCAGATGCTTTAGTGGCATGCTGAGTCAGACTGTGTCTTAAGTTTTTTTAAACTGCCTTCTCAGTTCAGACCCTTAATTTCTTTTGACTCACTTAGTAAACACTCTTTGTGGCACTCCCTTTTCTGATACACTTTATATTTCTACCCCCATGGCACTATGATGCCACCAGCATGCTTGACAGAAAGTTTGGTGTTAAGTAGAAGGTTGTGACAAGTGCTTAGTAAAACTTTTTTGAGGTTGGTGTGAGAATATATATCTTTTTAGACTAGAATTTATATGGAGACATTTCCCTTTTTTGCACTTAGGGCTGTCACTTCACATTATCGCGGCCAAAAGAATTCACATTAACAGTTTTATTGTGATATATGAAAAAATAAAATAATATTCCTCAAATTCAAATACAGTCAAATTTTTTTTTATTTAGTCATATGATATCATACAGTATATCATATCATATACTATATCGTACCCGTATTGCATCATATATCATATCATATATATCATATATTTGATACGATCACATATCACATCCTAGATCCTTTAAGAAGCTAGCAATGGCAGCTTGAGAATTTACCACATGTGTGATAGGAAAAGTAGGTTTATTTGCACTGAAAGTACTACATCTTTAACTCATAAAAATGAGGCTAAACTATCTGTATCTATCCACTGTCTGCTGCCCTAATCTCAAAGATTGCCTGTGTTCCTGTGATACTTTTCGCGTTTCTTGAATCCTAAATGAGATCGCGTTCAGTCTCGTGCTTAAAGATCTTCTGTATCTGGATTTCCTCTTCACAGGTGGTTTTGCCATCGTGTTTCTGGTGAGAACTCATCAAGGCCTCCGCTGTGCAATGAAGAGGATGTATGTCAACAATGAACAGGACCTTCAAGTGTGTCAGAGGGAAATTCAGATTATGGTGAGCATTTTCTTTTTTGGCTCATCATTATTGCTGAAAACCACAGTCTACAATAAACATGGACAGACCAGTTTGTATTAGCTGGACTAGGTTTAGCTTGTGACCAGCTTCATTTATTTTCAAGCTAGTTGTGGCTAATCACAGGGATTAATGTGTTGCTAAAGGAAATCCAGTCTACTACTGAAAATGTCAGCCCTGTTTCAGCTTCACAAAGTGTCTTGCTGCTTTAAATGCTCAGCTGCATGCAGTGGACTCCTACATAGATGACTAAAAGGGGCCATTTGTGAGTGAATGAGTTTATTTGAAAAGGCATTCAAGAATTAATCTATTTCATGATTTAAAACTAGTGTTGATTTAGCTGCCTCCAAGTGTTCCTTATCTGAGCTTGTAGTCTGTGGTCAAAAATAAAAGGATATTTCATCGTCTCTATTTAGTAATTGTGACTAGATGTTGCATTGATTCAATTCTGACATTAATTTCAATGGGCAATACACACACAGCATTTGTTTATTCCGAAAAAAATGCGCTTCTATAATGTCCATCCAATGTTAAATGAGAATGGAATGGTGTCTTGACAAAGCCAGACATCTACTCTTCAAATAGGTCAAACCGCCAGTGTTTCCAAAAGGATATGGGTTTCGCAACATTATTTTTGGTATGTTTATTTGTTCAAACAGAGGGACCTGGTGGGTAACAAAAACATTGTTGGCTTCCTGGATTCCAGTATTACGGCAGTAGGATCAGGGGACGTTTGGGAAGTTCTCATACTGATGGACTTCTGCAGAGGTCAGTCTGAGTCATGACTTCTAGTACATGTGCATGGCTGGATATGCTAGTAAGACATTATACAAGTTTTAAAAAATCTGACAACATTGTAAAATTGTATCTTGATCCCTTTGTCACACAGACAGTGTTTGCACGATAGGATTCGCGTATAGTTAAATTAATTATTTTAAAATCGCCCATGGCTTTTATTTGTGTGTATGATATGAATCTAGGTGGTCAGGTTGTAAATCTGATGAACCAGCGCTTGCAGACTGGATTCACTGAGCCAGAAGTGCTGCAGATCTTCTGTGACACATGTGAAGCCATCACACGACTGCATCAGTGCAAAATTCCCATCATCCACCGGGACCTTAAAGTATGACCTATACACTAACGTATCTTTCTGTTTACAGTTGCTTCTTTAAATGATCTAAAATCATACTTTTTGGTTGTCCGACATTCAGAATATAACAAATTAACATAATGGTAATACCAACATTTTGCCGGTATTAGCAGAGATCGTTTACTGTGTTTTACACACTTGTCTGTGCAAACTTTTAATTATACCCGATAGTTGCAGCCTTTGCATTTTGGAGGCCCGTTTCAAAGAAACAGTTGGAGGCCCCCCATTTATTTTATAAACACTGTATTTAACATTTTTATATTTCGGCCAGTAGCGTATTAAACAAATTCTACCCACCCTGTATTTTATTTGTTTAAACAGAACTATTTTACAATCATTAAAAGATGACTTTTTATAGAAATAAAGTACATTTAGTTCGGTCGGACGCTACAGATGAATTAAGCCGCGTCTGCTCCATAAAGCATGTGCTGTGCAGTTTCTTTTAAAAGGCGCGTCAGGACAATGGCAGAGACAAAAGGGCAAGATAAGGTTTGTTAGTATTTTGTTCGTTTAATATCAGGGAATTTTTCTTTTTGTTTTATTGTTATTGTGTATTTATTAAAATAACAACGATTTTCTTTTGTGTTGTAACGCTTATATTATGTAATATCCATCTTATTCATTTTTATTAATAAAACTATTTTAAATATAAGCGGGTTTGTCATAGTACTGTTTTATTGTTTATGGATTATTTGTTAGGAATAAAAATGAGCAAAAATTTTGAGCATATTTTTGTTAAAAGAACATGTAATATGTAAAGAATGTTAAAGATAAAAAATTTTGTCAAAAGTTTATTAATCGGTGGAGAAAATATTCATCCATAAATACAAATAGCATATTTTCCCACTTACCCCGATTACGACATTTAGAACATTCTGAGTGCTGCAAAAGCTCCCTTGACAAATGTCCCCTTAACATTTACCCTGGTGCATGTGCGCAGCGTGATGTCAGGGAAAAATCGAGTATAAGCGGAGGCTCCTTCTGTTGTGAGGCCTGTTTCAATTGAATGTCAGGGAGCAATATTTGGAGGTTTGATTGCACCATCAAAATATGAGTTCTATTATACAAAATAAACATAACACTATTGGTGTTTTATTGGACAAAATAATTTTGGGCAATTTAACTAAACTAAACAAACCCTTGTTTGATAAACAGGGATTATGGGTTTTATTCAGGCATACAAAACATTTATGGAAAAAAAACGATTGCTGAAAACAAAGCAAGCTAAACTTTTTATTAGTCATTAATATTTGTCGATCTCATTTAACTAGTGGATAAACACGCAACTTTTCTCTTTCCCGATGTGAGTGGCACGTTGCGTTCTCTCTCTCCCGCATTTCGCATGCTGTCTGTCTTTCTTGATGAGCTCAGTGTGTGCGTGTGTGTGTGTGTGTGTGTGTGTGTGTGTGTGCGTGCGTGCGTGCGTGCGTGCGTGCGTGCGTGCGTGCGTGCGTGCGTGCGTGCGTGCGTGCGTGAGCGAGCCCTGCAGTCTAATGTGAAAGATCAGAGAGTAGAAAAAAAGAGATTTCCACTACCAACACTAGTCCAGATGCAAACACAGCGTAATGACATCATGAATATGCTAATTAGTATGTGACTTCACCAGCACCACAAGTCTCTCAAAATCCAGTGAGAAACACTGCATAAGTTAGAAAGTTAGAAATTCAAATGCTCTGAGTCGGAAAGTTAGATGTTGCGATTCATGCCACAAACATAATTGGGTCTTCTCACTAATACCTTTTAGTGTCTCTTTTAGGTGGAGAACATCTTGCTTCATGACAGAGGTCATTATGTGTTGTGTGATTTTGGCAGTGCCACTGACAAAGCCCAGAATCCTCTTACAGAAGGTGTAGGAGTTGTAGAAGAGGAAATTAAAAAGTGGGTGTCCTGTTGTTACTGTGTTTTTATTATACAAAACTCTCTGTTTCATAATAAAATAACTAAAATGTTCCATAATTTAACATTTGTCTATTTATTTTGTGCTTTTAGGTACACTACTCTTTCATACCGGGCCCCAGAAATGGTGAATCTGTATGGGGGGAAGGTTATCACAACTAAAGCAGATATATGGGTATGTGAAGGGTGGGTTTAATAATTTGAATGGCCCAGGCATGTCACGATAGCAAAAATAATTGCGATTATAGATGTCATTGTCATTTTATGAATATTTTATGCCTCTGATAATGATAGTAAAATGGAACTAGAAATGGAACAAACTTTATGTTGGCTTGACAAAGCCTGGCCTGAAGAGTTTAAAATAGTTTGAAAGGTTTAAGGTTTAACATTTTCTAATATGGTGGAAACAAATATTTTGTTACCCCAGTCTATGAAAACCAGGCTAAAGTCTAAAGATAACCGGGCTTAGTATGTTGTTAGCATGAATAAGAATGTCGTTAGCATGTTGCTAGTATGCTGTTAACACGATTACCATGTTGCTAGCATGATGCTAACATGATTAGCATGATGCTAACATGATTAACATGTTGCTAAGATGATGCTATCACAATTAGCATGTTTTTAGCATTAGTTTCCTTTTTGTTTTTGTTTCTTTTAGGGCATAGAAAAACAAGATTTTAACTTCTTTAACTTTTCACTTACATTTTCATTTTTGGTGACATTGAATAGGATGATGCACTAGTGTAGTGGTTGATGTGCAGCTCTGCCATTAAAACCAATGCAAACACACAAAATGGCTTTTTGATAGCAATTCACTGTAGTGACCTCTAGTGGAAGGGTTAATGCTAAATTACTTTGTTTTTGTACAGACCAAGAGTGCTTGGACCAAGAGCGTTGTTCATAAATCTGATGATTTCTCTTTGTTTGTGTTTCAGGCATTGGGCTGCTTGTTGTATAAATTGTGTTATTTTACATTGCCGTTTGGAGAGAGTCAGGTGGCCATCTGTGACGGCAGCTTCACCATCCCAGACAATTCCCGCTACTCGCATGACATGCACTGTCTCATCCGTAAGTTCAGATAACTATTGATCTATCAGCTAATATTATCATTTATGTCTCACATTTATTGATTTACTGCTAAAACCTGCCTCTATGTTCATTTTGAAAAGTGTTAAGTGGCAAAATAGCATATGCGTGATAATATTTAAACTTTTGTTTGTATGAATGAGTGTTTCTTCAGTTGCTGTCATTTTAATAAAGTGCCCATAGTTAAAAAACACCAAATAATGCCCTTCCCTGTCAATGTCCTCAGACATGTTTATTTGGTTTCATTTTCCTCTCTCAGGTTACATGCTGGAGCCGGACGCTGACTTAAGGCCAGATATCTACCAAGTGTCATATTTTGCCTTTAAATTTGCACGGAAAGAATGCTCAGTACAGAATGTCAACGTAAGAATGAAAGAAGAGAGTGTCTGCTCACTTTTCACTCTCTCACCTTCCAAACTACCATGTACACATCCTCTCACCCAGAGTTTTTGTCTGGCACATACATGTTTAATTCATGCCCATCCTTTTCAGTGGATATCGTAAGTGCTGGCACATAGTGGCAGAGGAAGTAGGATATTGCTTCTAGCTGCCAATTGGCTTAGATC
The DNA here is from genome assembly GCF_024868665.1 of Triplophysa rosa. NCBI lineage: Eukaryota > Metazoa > Chordata > Actinopteri > Cypriniformes > Nemacheilidae > Triplophysa > Triplophysa rosa. The sequence goes on along the minus strand of NC_079906.1, from coordinate 2,935,251 downwards.
CAGTGGTCCATCCCATTTGAGCGGTATTGATAGCATAATGGACGCATTGAGTCACGTTCAAAAACCTATTAACACTGACACCCGCAGAGCGCCATTTTGAGTTAAATTCAGGAATGGCTTTGTTGTTGATTTTTAACTGGAAAAAGCTTTTCAGACAGGATGACTTTTGATCCTCAAAGGGTATTAACATTAGATTTTTTTGTGGCCCAAATAAATTTAGATAAATTTAGAAAGATTTAGATGTATCAATGTCACTAGATGTATTAGAATGCCATAAACTACATTTATAGTACAAGCAGACTTTTCAAACATTTTACATGAATACGTTTGAATTATGAACCAGAACTTGACCAGGTTACTCTGCTAGGACAATATTAACTTGATAGGAACTGTTTTGCATCAATGTATTATAACAAGCAAATTTTACAGACACAAACAGGCCCGGCACCACGGGGGGCCAGGGTGGCTATGCCCACCTTATCAGAAGCTTTGCCCACCCTACACGATGTAGACAAAACCATTTATTTTCTCACACAACAAGTAACAAAATATGAGGAATTCCTGGGTAATGCATTTTTAAACATGTAGTAACTCAACATGGCAGAGTTTCAGGAGAGACAACCAGACTGAATCCACTTTTTTTTTTTATTGTTAGCTAATAGTAGCTATTCTATAGGCTATTTGATTAGTGATTTATTAAATGTGTTTTGATTCATGCAAAATTTGTTAAAAATAGCCAATATTGTTCATGTGATATTAACAAGTTTCCCTTACCTTTTTCATGTAAAATTATACCAAAGCCGCTAGCTGCCATCAAGGCAAAATAAAGCTTAATGCAGAAAAGCAGGAGCATGATGAGCTAAAATGTTTATTTAAATTGCTATAAGAATGAGTCATAGCTGTTCATCAGTTGTACGCTATTGGCTACAATGCTCAACGCTGCAATTAGAAATCAGCTCTTCAGAAAGAGCTTGAACACAAATGTGAAGCACAGGACCGTGTAAAAGCAGCTTTGCATCAGCTGAGGTGAGTCGAAATAGTCTTGGCCGCTGGATCCGCGTTCCGCCCGCCCGCGCATATTATTTCCCGAGCCGCACCCGAACCACAAATGACACATGAATAGCATAATTATTCCACCCGCTACATAAAATATTAGTGGTTCACCCAACAGGTGATGGTTCTGACACCATTCCGCCGAATAACGCTAATAATGAGAGGAATAGAACTTTTATTTTGTAATTTTTGCTCATGAAAAAGCAATAACATGGACTGGACATGGATGAGTTTGTGACAGAATTCTCTAAAAGGAGCAGAAAGTTAATGCTGTGAATATTATATAGTGATATGAATAGCTCTTTTTATGTTTTCACCAAATCTTAAGATACTAAATTGTAAAATGTAAAATAAATGTAAATGTTAAAAAAAGTAAATATATAACATAAGAATGTAAAAATGAAAATGTTATACTAATATTAATATGAGACGTAGGAATAATTCAAAAAGCTAAATAGTTCTTTTGTAAATAGTTTGTTTATAGTAAATAGTTTGGGCCAAAAAAATATATATAGTTACCCCCCTCAGCCACCTGGAAAATCACTTGGCCCACCTTTCATCTCATACCTGGAGCCGGGCCTGGACACAAATCCTGTATTAGTATGGTAATAGTTTCCTTATACATTTTGCCTTATTCCCTTTCATATTTCCAGAATACACCCATTCCAGAAAAACTTCCAGAGCCAATAAGAGCCAGCGAAGCTGTGGTCAAGAAAAGTCAAAACAAAGCCAGGTAACCTTATCCGTGTGCTCAACTACAGAGCGTGTGTTAATGAGATTTTACATTTTATTGAAAAGTGGTCAACAGATGTATTTTGAGTAACCAACATATTTAGAGCTGAGTGCATTATTGTCTATATAATGCAGATACAGTATATGGGGGAGACCACAGGCTACTGTAAAGTAAATATGAAAAGCTAACTAGGTCTACATTTTACTGCAAATTGGGTCTTGTCTATTACCGTGTGATGAACAAATTGAATTGAATAATTTCAAGAGTAGGTTTATTTGCTAAACATGGCTATAATAAAAACATATATAATGAGGTATAAAATTATAGTTTGGTAGATATAATTCTTTTCTTGTAATTTTTTTATTTTATCTTATGTTATTTATTTGAACAAATTGGCTAATTATGTATGTTTTGGTTTATCAGTAGTATGATGTTATTGAATTGCAATATTATTGCATGCATAAGGGACTTCCTGTTTTTCAGGCTCACTGATCCAATCCCCACTACGGAGACTTCCATAGCACCACGACAACGACCCAAACCTGGCCAGGCTCAACCAATCACAGGCATCTTGCCTATTCAGCCGGCTCTCACTCCTCGCAAAAGAGCCAATGTACCTGCAGCAGCCAGCAACCAGCCAATCAGTGAGTGTGTTGAGCTACACTATAGAAAATTACCAGACTGCTTACTAGGGCTGGGCGATATGGCAAAAAAGTAAACTCGATAGTTTTTTTCTATATTGATCGATAACGATATTTATTTTGATATACTGTATATTTAATAAAAAACTGTATTTAAAAGAATCTATTTTAAATACAGTTTATTAACAAAAGTTAACCTTTAACCAGTTAAAATTCAATTAAATTAATGCACTGTTGCAACAGAGGATATTAGGCCATAAACAACATATACCAGTTCATTCAGTCTCATTTTGACTCAATTGACTCGTTAAGTAAAGGGAGTGTTCATTCAGTACATTCAACCAATGAAAGGGCTCCGTTACTGTGTACATTCGAACGCTATTGGCTCAGCACCTGCGCACATACATAACGCTGCAATAATGTCTTGCTCGAGTAGTGGGATTCATTCAATGCATTCAGTGAACCTTAGTCTTTCAAAAAGACATCTCACATAAACTGTAGTACATTTCTTTAATCATGCAAGCATCTTACATACAAGGTTCAATATTTTAATGGGCACACAAACTCACTTCATTACATCTCTAATCTGTACAGGGCAGCGCTGGTTTGTTTCATATGCACCAGCTCATGTTAGCAGGTATGTTAAAGATGGATATAAAAACGTTTGTGCTTGAGTTTCGAAGTAACTTGCAATTGCGCCTCAAGTTTGTTTTGTTTAAAAAAAATGTCATTCATTCATTTGTTTTTGCGAAAAAAATAAGACACTTGATAAACCGCGTGATGACAACTCGAGGTTAGTTTCACCTTTGTTTCCGCTTCCAGTAATGTTTTCCTCCTCATGTTGAGTTTTCTTTGCCAAGTGCAGTATGAAATGGACTTTGTACTTTGACGCGCATGATAAAAGCTGCACGCTGACTGACTGTTGCGTTTATTTCTGCGTTCTGTTAGACCAGCGGTCTCCAACCTTTTTTAAACCACGGACCGGTTTTGTTTTAAAAATATTCACACGGACCGGCTGGTGGGGGTGGAGGGAAGTACAATGAAAATAATTACTCATTACTGTGAATAAATAACTACATATTACGTACTTATTTATTATTAATTTATTTAACATTTAATTTCCATTAAAGTCAAGCTGCGCATTCATGCCAACTGCGTAAAAATAAAACATCACAAAGTCAATTTAATTTAGTTTAAATCGTCAAACTTCGCCTCATTCCAACTTCATACAACAACTAAATAAAAACATTACAAAGTCAATTTAATTTACATGAAATCGTCGAACTTCGCCGTCATTCCAACTTCATACAACTTAATAAAACATTACAAAGTCAACTTAATTTACATTAATTCGTAGAACTTCTAAATATAACGTTACAAACAAAGCCTTTTACAAACTCACCATAACTCAATTAATGGGAGCCTTGGGCTTGTTTCCCTGCAATAATACTGTCCAAACGAGGAGAGATGGGTGACAGTGAGACGCGAAGTGTGTTGCAAATGTCCAGCCTGCTTCGTAACTTTGTTTTTGTTGCTGTCAGTACAGAAAACCCTGCTTCGCAAAGGTATGAACTTGGGAAAGGGAGTAAACATTTCAGAGCCTTCGCAGCTATCGCTGGATATTCCGCTTTTAATTTTATCCAGAAGCCTGCAAGGGAGGATGTCTGAAAAATGTTCTTTAGTCCCCCATCATTTGCAATTTCAATGAGCTGGTCCTCATCATGAACCGACGTGGATGATTCGTGGGGCATATTTGCAAAAGGATCACGAACCCATTCTTTTCCGATTCTTGGATCGCTCGAGTTTGGAAAGTAACGTTCAAACTCTACTGACAGTGAAGCTATGTGGTTACAGATCAGCTGGGAGAGAGATGGCTGAGGTTTCTTCTTTCCTAAATGTCCAGATAATGTTGGAAACATGTCAAATGTACCCCTTGGCACACGCTGTCCCCAGAGCTGCAATTTAGCTTTGAATGCAGACACTTTATCTGCCAACTTAAAGACAGTTGTCATTCTCCCCTGAAGGGACAAATTGAGTTCATTCAACAGGTTGAAGATGTCACACAGGTATGCAAGTTTACCTATCCATTCGTCGTCACCAAAGTTTGCTGCCAGTGGTGACTTTCTTTCTGAAAGAAATATCTGTATCTGCTCTCTTAACTCGTAAACTCTCGCCAAAGATCTCCCCCTAGAAAGCCACCTGACTTCCGTGTGTAACAGAAGGCGTTTGTGTTCTGCTTCCATTTCTTCGCAAAGCTGTTCGAAAATTCGGGAGTTGAGGGCATTTGCTTTGATGTGGTTAATTATTTTAACAACGTCATTCAGCACAGAGTGTAGTTCTGGTGATATTTTACGGCTAGCCAGCATTTCCCGATGTATGACACAGTGTGTAGGTTCACATTCAGGGGCAACTTCTTTAACCCGGGTAGTGAGGCCGGACAGTCGGCCAGTCATACACGCAGCTCCGTCTGTGCATATTCCAACGCAAAATGACCAGTCAAGTTTCCCTGATATGTAGTCATTCAAAGACTTGAACATTTCTGCCCCAGTTGTGTTAGTTGGCATTGAGCGCACACACAACATGTCCTCGTGCACATCGTCTTGAAATATATATCGCACAAAAACAAGTAGTATTGCCTTGTTGTCAACATCGGTCGATTCGTCGACTTGCAGTGCATACCACGGTGACTCGTTAATCCTTTCTAACAATTGCTCTTCGATGTCATGTGCGATGTCATCAATTCTCCTTGTGACAGTGGTAGCTGAAAGAGGAATCTGGCCTATTTTGTTAGCTGCAGTTTCGCCAAACATCTCACGGCAAATGTCTTTGGCAGCCGGCAAAATCAATTCCTCCCCAATAGTGAAAGGCTTTTTAGCTTTAGCGATACGATCAGCCACCAAGTATGATGCTCTCAGTGCAGCTACGTTTGTCGACGTATTGGCTTTCAGCAGTTGCTGTTGCCCTATTTGTTCACGTTTTTTTCGTTCAAAGTAATCAAAGGGTTTGTTTTTCAGTGCTGGGTGCTTAGTTTCAAGATGTCGAAGCAATTTTGAGGGCTTCATTGACTCATTCGCTAATTTATCTCCACATATTACACACATAGGGCTTGGAGCTTGTGAGCTGCCGGTAGCGACGAACCCATAATTTAGATATGAATCGTCATATTTTCGGTTAAAGGTGGCTTTCTTTTTCCCCTTTTTCTCGTAAGTAACGTTAATTGTCTCTGAATCCCCATCACTTGGTCTTTTCTTACCTCCTCCACTAACGAAACCTTCGAGCGATGTTTGTTTGGCACTCATTTTAATTCTGGCTGAACATGGAAAGTCTAATCATTGCTTAAAAAACGCGCCCTCTGTGTAATTTTGAACGGTCGCTCTTAAAGGGCCAAGGCATAATAAAAATATACAGTGGCGTAACAGGGATTTTTAGCACATTCTTGCGACCCGGCAACGGCTCTTTCACGGCCCGGTACTGGGTCGCGACCCAGGGGTTGGGGACCTCTGTGTTAGACTGTAAGATTAATCCATATCGAGTCAAAATGCCACTAGCTTATCATCGTTTTTGAAATACATTCTATCGTGATTCAATATGATATTGTTTATCGGCACAGCCCTACGTGCTTACTGCACATGGTGTATTTACACCCATTAGTGTTGGTGAAGTGTAATGAGCACACACACTCTTTAGTGACTTAAAGGGATAGTTCACATAAAAATTGTGTCATCGTTTATTCATCCTCATGTCGTTCAAAGACTGTATGTGACTTTCTTGTGCAGAACACAAAAGAAGATATCCTTTTAACTTCATCAGAGGTCACTGATTAGCAAACTGTGGTCCAGATTCGGACCCAAGCGTTTTATCCAGGCAACAAATCATAATAAATTCACCAGCAACTTTAGGTATACCTTCATGGTTTTCATGGTTTACTTCTAAAAGTATTTGTCCATATTGACATGATAGCATAGAGCTAATATCACTGAGCTGCAGATTTGCGACTGCACATTTATGATGCCAATCTCCAATTTTATTGGATTTAGATCTGGTGACTGAAGACATTATCTGAGCTTTCTGATACTGGATACATTGTGGTCAGAAAGGATTGAACAGGACAGGAACAATTTTCAGAAAATAATTTACACAAAATTGCTTTTTTTCACAAAAGTTCTTTTTAAAACTAATGCATTTATTTTTGTCTATAATGTACATATTTTACTTATTATATTCTAGAGAGGTTTTGTCTTTGTTGGTTTACTGCGTCATAACTACTCAAAATGATAGAGCAGATCACACTAGCTACATAAAGTTATCATTGTTCAGTCTTTTGTAGACAAGAAAATGTAGAAACCGGACATCCTATTGAATTACCCTATAATAAAGAAAATGTTAGACTGCCTGTACTTATTTTACTCAACTCAATTTTATTTATATAGCGCTTTTTACAATTTTCATTGTTACAAAGCAGCTGTACACGAGACATATTGACTATAAGCAAACCAATTAAAGTTATACCTGTAAAAACAAGAAAAAGGTGAAAACACAGAAGACAGTCATACAAAACACTCCACACACACAATATGCACACATACTAACACACATAGACAGACGCGCAGACACACGGACGCGCACACATGCACACGCACACACGCAAATAGTGCAAAACAGTATGCAAATGGTGGCGAGGAACCCAAGACTCCAATCGAGCAGAAAAAAAACCTCAGGAGAACCCAGGCCCAACCAGGCGATTCCAGTTCCCCTCTGGCAAAAGCTGCTGCCTCTGCACAAGCTAATAATCTAATAGCGTTTGGAATTTTATAGTGAAGACGTGTTAAGTCGCCTTGTCCTTCTTTATCCAGCTCTAACATCTCGGCTCTTGTCAGGTCGCCGCTTCCCATTCTCCACTCTACCATCAGGTCTGGGCATGAACTGCATCCTGTTCACTGTGGTAACCTTAGAACAATGAGACAAGACTGGCTGAGAGTAGAGTACTGTTCTGCACTCTTTGATGCAACAAGTACATCAGTTGTGTTCCTGGTTCTGGTTGATCTAACTAATGCAGCCTAAACCCTCAGATGATTTATATTATGGAAGTGTAGTGTATGCAAGATTAAAAAGATGTGTCTTTAGTCTAGATTTAAACTGACAGAGTGTGTCTGCCTCCCGGACAGTGCAGGGAAGACTATTCCAAAGTTTAGGCGCTAGATAGAAGGATCTACCACCTGCACTTGATTTTGAAATTCTAGGTATTACCAACTGACAGGACGCCTGAGAGCGTAATGCACATGAAGGACTGTAATACAAGAGGAGTTCACTCAGGTATTGAGGAGCTAAACCATGTAGGGCTTTATAGGTAATAAGCAAGATTTTAAAGTTAATACGATGCTTTATAGGTAACCAGTGCAAGGTTGACAGAACCCGGGTTAATATGTTCATACTTTTTTGTACGTGTAAGAACTCGAGCTGCCGCGTTATGGACCAGTTGGAATTTTTGTAATAAGCTTGCAGGGCAACCACCTAATAGTGCATTACAGTAATCTAGTCTTGATGTCATGAATGCATGAATTAATTTCTCTGCATCTGACATTGACAGCATATGACGTAGTTTAGATATATTCTTAAGATGGAAAAACGCAATTTTACAGGTGTTGGCGACGTGGCTCTCAAATGACAGACTACTATCGAATAGAGCGCCAAGATTCTTAGCTGATGACGAGGGTTTTATGGAATATCCGTCAATAGTTAAGCAGTATTCTTGGTTGTTATGTATGGCGGTTTTCGGTCCAATAAGTAACACTTCTGTTTTGTCCGAGTTCAGTAATAAAAAGTTGTTACTCATGCAGTTTTTTATATCGTCTATGCATTCCATTATTCGATAGAACTGCTGTGTTTCATGAGGCTTCGAGGAAATATAAAGGTGAGTATCATCAGCATAACAGTGAACGCTAACTCCTTGTCACTTTATTAAATCTTATAATAATATATATATATATAAAGATATAAATATCTTTAGATACAACCTCGGTCAGACGCCAATAGCAGATCATTTGTAACTCTGATCAAAGCAGTCTCTTTACTGTGACATGCTCTAAATCCAGACTGGAATTCTTCATTGATGTCATTCCTTTGGAGGAAGGAGCATAATTGAGTTGAAACTACTTTTTCCAGAACTTTAGATATGAAAGGTAGATTCGATATAGGCCTGTAGTTCCTTAGTTCTCTAGGGTCGAGTTGGGTTTTTATGACAAGGGTCCTTATAACAGCCACCTTATATGCTTTAGGCACATGTCCTAATGTCAGAGATGAGTTAATTATACTAAGAAGAGGATCTATAATTTCTGGGAGCATCTCTTTCAGTAGATTTGTAGGTATAGGGTCTAGCATGCATGTTGTTGATTTAGATGATGTAATGATTTTATAAAGTTCATCGTGATCTATGGTAGAAAATAATTGCAATTTCTCCTTAGGGGTGCTGTAGTTAGTTTGTTCAGCGGGTTTCACTTCTGATTGCATTGTTATAATTTTTCTCTAATATCTTGGATTTTATTTGTGAAGTAGTTCATAAATTCATCACTGTTATGCTGATATCCAGAATCTGAAGTCGCTGACGATTTATTTTTTGTTAATTTAGCCACTGTGTTAAATAAAAACCTAGGGTTGTGCTGGTTTTCTTCTATTAGTGATAAAAAGTAGGCGGATCTAGACGGTTTTAGGGCTTTCCTGTATTTTCGAATACTATCCTTCCATGCTGTATGAAATACCTCTAATTTAGTTTTCTTAAAGTTGCGCTCCATTTTTCTGCCCGCTTTCTTTAGAGCCAGAGTGTGTTCATTATACCACGGTGTTGGGCTGCCATTTTTAATCTTCTTTAAACGCAGAGGAGCAACTGTGTCTAGGGTTTCCGAGAAGGTGAAGTTCAAATTTTCAATGGTAATGTCAAAATCTTCAACGTTATTTCTCATGCTAGAGATTTAAGACAATTCAGGCAGTTTATCGAGAAACGCATCTTTGGTAGTTATTGTTCTACCATATTTGTAACAAGGAGTTTGATTTGCAGCCATAGGCCAGTGAAGCAAACATAATACCAGATTAAAGCTGCGAGCAGCAATGTTTGGGCCCTCGCGGAAAGTGCCACCGCAACCCGGTGCAACCACCAGCCGTCAGCCTCAGGTAGAGCCATCGGTGGACAATGCGCATATAGGAAGTCATATTATAGAAAGACTTCATTTATTTACATGTGCCAGATTTCCTGCTGCCAGTTCGTGGCGCAGTACCGTAGGTTAATATTGACATATTTAACACGTCTTTCGGGGCATGACTCTTATCAAACATGTTAAGTTTGGAGCAGACTGGACAACGGGTCTCATTCACTAAGCGTTCGTACGCACAAATGTGTGCACAAAACCGGCACTTGAACGTTCAAGGTCTACGCCATTTAGCATCACAAAAAACTTGACGTGGGACTAACAAAATATGATGTTCATCTGATTAAAGCTCTAGGAGGAGTTTGTTAAAGTAGGACACCTGGAAATGGAAAAAACTGCACAGAACATGCAGTGGAAAGTGAAAATAAATGACTTCACGGTGGGTTTAGAGCATGGGTCCAAGAGATTTCTTTCTTGGTATTGAGATGATAGACAAGTAAGTGCAATTGCTGCACGATTGTGTAAGGAAAACAGTAAATGGTAGGCAATAAAATTTATGCAGGCGAATTATAGTAGGATTTGTTATTTATTTAAATGTGTCACATTCCCTTTTGCCAGCTGGTGGCGCTATTGCTATGAGTGAACACTGACATGGATATGTGTTCAGGCCAGGACTATTATCAAACATGTGAAATGTGAGGCTGGTCAGACATTGTGTGCCTGAGTTACTATAGCTTCCTGTTTCATGGCGAAACATCAAACTTTGTCAGGCCGCCACGGACACGCCCCTCAACAAAAAGTCAGGAACTTGCAATGTATCGTCACAAAGGTCTGAAGATCATACTGGCCAAATATGATGCTGACCTGTTTGAATCTCTATGAGGAGTTAATCACAGTTTAAAACATGCCACTTCCTGTTTCCTGCAGGTGGCGCTATAACAGTATCTGAATATTACCATGTAGATGTCTTCAAGCCAGGACTTTTATCAAATGTGTGAAGTCTGGGTGAAGTCTGGGGCCTGTTGGACATTGTAGGCCTGAGTTACAACAACTTCCTGTTCATGGCGAAACGCCAAACTTTGGCAGGCCGCCAGGGTCACGTTCCCCCACGAAAAGTCAGGATCTCTGCAATTTAGCTTCGCAAAGGCCTTAAGATGAGAATGACATGAAAATGATGTTGATTGGATTAAAACTCTAGGAGGAGTTCGTTAAAGTACGACGCCTGGAAATTGCAAAAAATTACCAAATTGCACAGGAAATTAAAAATGATGGTCTTCCTGTTGGGTTTAGAGATATGCTCCAAGAGACTTTTCTTAATGATTCTTAATGAGCACACCAAATTTGGTGCATGTGCATTTTGCGTAGCGGTCTGGGCAGTTCTAGGTGGCGCTAGCGAGCCATTTTGCAACGCTTAATTTTGAAACCCCTATCAGACATAAATTTTCGCCACGTCTGATGCGTGTGCAAGTTATTGTGAGTTTTTGAGCATGTTTATGCCTTCAAATTAGCGATCAAAGAGGGAGAAGAACACAGAAACAATAGGGCTCTGCACTGCGGTGCAAGCCTGCGGCTTGCTCCTCCGTGCTCGGGCCCTCATAATGGTCTGAAATGTCTTCACTCTGCTGAAGGATTTTAACGTCGTCCACATTTATACTATAAGGCAGTATTAAATCTAAAGTATGATTACGAAGGTGAGTGGGTCCTGACACATGTTGACTAACGCCCATAGAGTTAAGAGTGTCTTTGAAAGCCATTTCTAAGGCATCTGTATCGTTATCTACATGGATGTTAAAGTCACCAACGACAAGGACTCTATCTGCGGCCAGTACTAGTTCTGATAAGAACCCACCAAATTCTTTAATAAAATCTGTGTGGTGCCCTGGAGGCCTATATACAATAGCTAGAATACATTTAAAAAATGTTTTATCCTTAGTAGTACCAGGACATCCTGAAGTACCAGGACTTCAAAAGAATTGTATTTAGAGTTAGACTTCTGGGAAATGCTAAAAAAGTTATTGTAAAGTGCTGCGACACCTCCCCCTCTGCCTTTTAGATGAGGCTCATGTTTATAATAATAATCTTGGGGGACAGATTCATTTATAGTAATAAAATCATCTGCTTTTAGCCATGTTTCTGTCAAACAGAGCATGTCTATTTTATGATATGTTATCATATCGTTAACAAAAAGTGCTTTATTAGAGAGAGCCGTAACAGTTGATTATCTGTATTTTGTTCATGTTTAATTTGTTTAACGTTTATTAAATTACTTTCAAGATGTTTACGCATTATTTTATTTTTGATAATCCGGGGGACAGACACAGTCTCTATTTTATAATGTTTGGGAGAAGGGATTATTACATGTTGTACATTTTGTGTATTCTGCGATGTGAGACAGCAAGCAGACAGTTGGTTAAGCCATACTGTCTGCTCCCTGACCTGGGCCCCAGTGAGTCAAGCTTTAGCATTATTAAGACTTTTTGCCATATTTCTAGACAGGAGGGAAGCCCCAGCCCAGGAGAGATGGAGACCATCTCGTTTCAACAGGAAAGGTCTGCCCTCAAAACTCTTCCAGTTATTTATAAAAACTATATCATTCTGCAGGCACCACTCCGACAACCAGCCATTTAGTTATGATAATCTGCTATAAATCTCATCACCACGATAAGCAGTGAGGGGGCCAGAGAATATTACAGTGTCTGACATCGTGCTTGTGAGCTCACACACCTCTTTAATATTATCTTTTGTGATCTCTGATTGACGGAGTCGAACATCATTTGTGCCGACGTGAATAACAATCTTACTGAATTTACGATTAGCCTTAGCCAGCACATTTAAATTTGACTTGATGTCAGGCGCTCTGGCTCCCGGTAAACATTTGACTATGGTGGCTGGTGCCTCTATGTTAACGTTCTGAGCAATAGAATCACCGATAACTAGGGCACTCTCAGCAGGTTTCTCAGTCGGTGCGTCACTGAGCAGGGCAAACCTGTTCGAGACCGTAATCAGAACGGTTGAGTGATGTTTTGTCCTTCGACAACGCCGTCTCACAGTCACAAAGTTTCCCAGCTGCGGGGGATTTTCAACTGGAATCGAGCTGTGTGCACTAACGTTGCTCGCATACAAAGTGTTTTCTATGGTCCTTACACTCTTACTATCCTCAGATAAAGATTGGATGCGAGATTCTAATTCTAAGATCTTCTCTGTCAGCATAACTATTTCCTTGCATTTATCGCATATAAAACCTTCGCAGCTGACAGAGAAGGCTAAGCTAAACATATGACATGAGGTGCAAGTAACAATAATAGGAATAGAAGCCATAACTCACCGGGTTTGAAGAACAATTCCGACTTACCAAGGTTGCTCGATGAATTGTAGTATATACGCTTAAAAAGAGAAACAGTTAGCACACAAGACAAACCAAAGGCAAATTGATGTTCCACAGTGTAAACAGAACGCAAGCTAACACGCTAATGCTATGCTAACGACGTTAAGTTAACTATCAATTTTGGTTTAGAATCTTCAAGTAAATAACAAGAACAGGGTTATTGAGATGTCAGGATAAGTTAGCAACGACAGTGATAAGTAACGATAATAAAATACACTAATATTAAAACGAAGTGCAAGTGCAGGGATACAAACAAACCGCCGGCAGCGATGCAAACAGGAACCGGAAGAAAGTTTGGTCTTTACCGAGACCACACTTACTGAATTGACCTGCATGTGTTTTTAGCCATTACACACAAATCTAGTATTCCTACTGCATTAGCCAATGTGTCCTTATAAAGAAGCATTTACAAATCTACTAAGCTTCTGACACTATCAGACCCACTGAGCTGTCATGTTTCAGAAGTCAATTAAAGCCCTATACACATTTCGATAATAATGAAAAACCTGACATTGTTTTTCTCCAGAAGATGTGTCCTTACTGGGCTTGGAAATGACTCGTAGTAGTGACTAATAGTAAAGCGTGGAGAGTTTTTTTATTGGAAAAGGAGGCATCACAGCTAATCAGAACATATTGAAGTTAAATATACAGCTAGTGTATGTGAAGCAGAATTTTGAATGAATGTTATTTCGCTTTTAAGATACTTGGCACTACTTCGTCATGGCATTTGAGACGAGATATATTTTTAGCTATTATTATTAAAAAAATACAAATATTTTAAACAGAAAACATTCATAAACCTTTAACCTTATTGGTTGAACCTGATTGATAACATCAAGTCAAAGGCATTCGCTATACAAGTGTTGAACGACATGAGAGTGCAGGGATGCAAACTTTACTTTCGGCGAAATTCTCTTTAAACAGAAAACTCAAGTTCTCACTTCTGACAAATGTAAGTGAACTTAGTCAACACCTCACCGTCCTGCTTTTCTGTTGGCTCGCAGGTGTTAACATAGCTGTACAGCCTGTTGTTCCTGGCCAGTCACAGAGCCCAGCTGTTGGACAGCAACAGGCTACACACACTCCATCTCAACCTCAGACCACAACCCAGCACACACTTTTTGTGCAACAGCAACCTACACCTTTCTTCACTGCTCAAAAACAGGTAATGCCTACACATTCTATAAATAATAAAAATTATGTTAAACAGGACATTTGAGTGTTGGGGTTTTAAACAATTTAATCAAAGCTTTATATAAAGATTTTATTTTTGTATACAACGTGATATCAATTCCTACTTCCATATTTTAGCAGCATCATGCCACACAGGACTGGGGCTTATCTACACAAATGCTTGCAGCTTCCTCAAACCCAGTTTTCACACACTCCAAGCTTAAGCCTAGGGCACCACCTCCACCAATGCATCACACAAGTTTAACAGCAACCACACAGACAAAAACAAAGGCTACGGCCCCAGCCCCAGCCCCGCATGCAGAATGTTTACTGACTAACACCGTAGTTGGTGATATGATTATATCCGGTTCTGGGACCCTACCCGCCCATCCTAAAACCAAAGCTATGGCACCTACATCGCCCGCTTCCACCCTTCCTCCGCCCAAAGCCAGCTCAGAACCTCGCCCACCTCCATCCGTTCATTCTGAAGTGGAACTAGACCAGATGGTAATTCCCCACAGATCTGCATCTGCTGTGTTTGAATGGTCTTTGGAGTGTTTGGTTAGACTTTCAAAAATCTGTTTCCCTGTCTTTTCTCCGTGAAGTATAATCCAGAAAACATTTTTACACAAGTGCACCAATGCACATACAGTGAACATACGGTGCAACATACAGTGCATTTGTAGCCTGTACAGTAGAAATCTCCAACTGTAGTGCGCAATTAGCTTATACTTAAAATTGCATGACTTTTTTGTGCCACTCTTTTTGCATTATGATGTTCTGTTTAAGTGTCTTAGAATGCAGCAACATATACGTTTATACAGATAATCTGTATGTACTTGTGTAAAGAATGTTTCAGTCCTAGAACTTGCACATAGGGGCTTCATTGTTGTAAAGAGTTTTTTTCATGCTATTGTTCTATTCATTTTTATGAAGTCTAAACATTGACATTAGACATTGACTGAATTTATTCACCCTCATGTCATTCAAAACCCTAAGTTTAGGGGTTTTGCCTCTAGAACCTCTAGAACCCTAAAAAAAAGATGTTTTGACAAAATGTCTCATTGGTTTTCTGTCCATACAATGAAAGTCAGTGGGGGCCAATGTTTTATGCTTACCAACATTCTTCAAAATATCCTTTGTGTTCTACAATAGAAAGTAAATCATAGAGGTTTGGAATGACATGGGGTGAGTAAATGGTCAAATATTTTACATTTTTGGATGAACTACTCCTTTAAGGGATGCCGCTGTTACATCGAAATGAATAGAAATGGCACTAACAGACATTTTCACCCAAATGTCAAAGGTGATCTTTCTTTATTGTAATCGTGTAGCTAGATATTTAACATTTTAAGCAAATCAATAATGGACTCTACTAACTGGTAGAACAAACTTCTGATGTCGGGATATCAGTTTCCGGTTTACTTTCTGATGTGGGTATTTCTAAAATGACTTGAAGTTACCGAAACAACGACTGGGGAAAACCACATTTCTGTCAAAATTTACTTGTTTTTTTGACAGCAGCTAGTGTTTATTATGAGTTCTTCTTCCACGGATAAAGTGAATAATCTCACGTTAAACATTTTCTCCTGTGTAGAAGTCCATTATAAGGAATAGCAAGGCTTTACGTACCTGAACAATGACTGGGAAAACCAAACTATTTTAAAGTAGTCATGAATTAAGACATGAAGAACACAGTCACTGCATAACCTTCCTTCGGATTCCAACATTAGTAATGCGTGGTTGAAGTCTATTTTTTAAGACGTTCCAGCTCACGTGGGTAAAACATTGAGCGTTTGTTCGATTCATTTCACCGCGGATTCCTTTGTGATCAATATTGTCAATATTGGATCCGTTAGGAATGGCGCAGCAATCTTATGTGAGCAAAACATATTTGTATTATGCGTCACTATTGCTTTGTTAGAGATCGCTATGATATGATCGCTCTGTAATAATTGCAGAGGTTGTCTGTGATCTTTATCCCATGCGAATTGGCCATGCCTGTAATTTGTAAAGTAAAAATTCCCTAATACCTAATTTGACAACGAGTTCCTGTGATAATATTAGTCCAGTGCGAATGGGTATCTCTGTGATTTGGCCGGCTCATATATCATTTTTCAAGGTTTTATCCACCGTCTGTGATTAATGGAGGCTGTTTTGAAGTGTTTTGATATTATTTCGGGTGCTGGGTCATATCCATACCTGCCAACACTGTTGTTTTGGCCGGGAGTCTCCCGTTTGTTTATTTATCATGGAAACTCTCGTAACATTTGAGACCCGCGATCACAGTGATCTTCTGTCCGGTTCGCGATCACGGGTCTCAAATGCTGACAGGTACGGTCATATATCATTAAATACCATACAACTATAGGCTATACAAACTATACGCAAAGCGTTGCCATCACATCCAGGAAATAAGTTTTAGTAAAATCACAGGCTTCACTTATCCCGTGCGAATGCGCCACATGAAATACAGATGTGGGAAGATAATTTCTAAATCACACAAGGTCCCGAGATAATACTAATCCCATGCAAAAAGGCCTAACGTTACACGTCTAACCAAAGTCACAGAAGGCTCCAACTAAGTTTACTACGCAAACTGCTATCCAATCATTGCAGTGGGCATTTACTTCCAATTCTTCAATGCGGCACGCCCATTAAAACAGAGCGTTTGTCGAGCCAGCATCAAAACCTGAGTAGAAAATAGCCTATTACTTATTGATTTCGATGTTTTTGAATGTAAAAACCAAGTAGGTTTTGAATGTAGGTGGGTAGTAACGCGCTACATTTACTTCGTTACATTTACTTGAGTAACATTTTGGAGAATATGTACTTTTTAAGTAAAATTAAAAGTGTGTACTTTTACTCTTACTTGAGTAAATTTCTAATAGAAAATCTGTACTTTTACTTCGTTACATAACTTACATTGCGTGACGTTCTTTCGTTCCTTCATTTTAAATTATGCTTTTTAAAATGCGTTGTTTATTTCAAGGTTGTTGTCTCTTTTTACGGTCATTCCCGAGTGATCGATTCTTTTGAGTCGATTCTTTTGAAAGCATTAATTGAACAATGGGCAAAACCATTTGAATAGGCTAATGAATCAGTTCAAATGATTTGTTCAGTTCGCAGCATGTTCTGAATCATCTGAAGCAGGATTTCTCACTCCTCGTAGCGCGAAATTTAAGAACACGCAGAACACAAAGAGCGTTGAATGAAGTGGATATTAATCTATATCTATACAATCAAAACTGCAAATGTGTCATATTGTTTGCCAGCAATGATAAATGCCCGCCATATGCGCGCACCCGCGCGACCTGTTCGTCAGACACAGCAAAATGCACGTTACCTGTCAGACACAGAGACGTGGGCTTGCAGAAATATACATTTGAAGAACAGAAGGAAGAAAAGTGTTGATGGGCGTGTGGTTCACTGTTTACTGTTTGTTTACAAGTAAGAGCGTTTCACAACACACACGTGACACAACACGAGAAAACATGAGCGTTGTTCAAAAATGTGTATTTCATTTAAGAGAGCACTGCAGATGTTCTAGATCATCTTAGGAAATGCTCTGAGTTTAGTTAATGCTTTAGTTTGACATGGTCTATTATTCTAAATAAGTTGTGTAAACTACATTGACATGAGGACTAGATTAAATTTACAGAAATGCTTGTCTCTTCTGTGTTTGTTTATTCTTTAGTCTCTCTAGTATATTGCAAAGATATCTGCTTATGATAATTAAAAATATTGATTAAAATGTATTATTAAAATATTGGCGTTAATAATAATTTTATGTAGTAGGCCTATATAATCAGATACAAAGTAACTAAGTAACTAGCTACTTGAGTAGTTTTTTCATTGCATACTTTTTTACTTTTACTCAAGTAATTTTTAAAATAGTGACTTTTACTTTTACTTGAGTAACAATTTCTCTAGTTACTTGTACTTTTACTTGAGTAAGGATTTTGGCTCCTCTACCCACCTCTGGTAAAAACCAAGCGCACGTCATAAGTAGACCTCATACAACAGTATAAACAGTAAACAAGGCCAGTTTATGACACCTTTAAAAAATTGCATCTGCAGTCAGCATGATATCAGTTTGTCGCTGCCTTGAGCTGAGCTGTTTCCTCATAATTGACATCTATAGCGGAGAAAACGCTTAACGTGAGATGATTCACTTTATCCGTGGAACAAGGACTCTTTCTTTTGACAGCAGCTATTGTTTATTACAAGTAAATTTTGACAGAAATGTGATTTTCCCCGGTCGTTGTTTAGGTAATGTTAAGTCATTTTAGAAATACCTACATGTAGTTGTGCACAGAGTTCAATTGTGTTTGTTTTGGGAATTACACCTGAAGTTTACCAACTTTTTTCTTTATCCCATCTTCTCTGTAGAACCAGTCCTGTAATCATCCTTCAAATAATATAGTATTTATTGTTCTCTTACTTTTCTTAAAGTCTGTAGCTGGGAGTCGTGGGGAGCATAAGGTTGGCTCTTTGACTCCTCCCTCTTCTCCTAAAACTGCTCCAAAAGGAGGGCACAGACGAATTTTGAGTGATGTCACACACAGTACCATATTTGGAGTTCCTGTTAGCAAGTCCACTCTACTCCTTCAAGCTGCGGCCGCGGAGGCCAGTCTCAACAAGTCCAAGTAAATCAATAAAACACCAAATTTATAATTTTACAGTTTAAAATTTCATAAGCGAAAAGGAACATTAAGGCCCGATTCACATTTCGCGTCTAAAACAGTGCGGTAAACACGAGCCGAGCCGCTTTCTCTCTTCAAATGACCCGCGGTGCGCGCGTGGCACCACGAAAAGTTGAACTATTTCCATTTCGATGTTGCACACACACCTAGAAAAATGTGTACATTTAAAATAACGAATATGCGTGTGGAAAAGACACGAAATGTGAATCGGACCTAAGATATTAAAGTGTGTTTGTCTACAGGTGTGTGTTTGAAGAATATTGTCTGTCTATTTATTGTTGGGGAAGGGAAAGATTTAACTTTTCAAAGATGGCAAATGAGATTTTGAGAAATATATGCCACTGTGCCCTTGCTTTCAGGCCACATGCTCCCTGTGTGTCTTGTTTGGGGATGCGAATTTAAGTTTGCTGTATAGGAAATGTTTTAGGTTATGCAAGTCTGTTCGCTGAGAAGGGAATGAGCGCTGCACTGTACTTAAAACATGCCTGCACATCTTTTCTTTCAGACAATTGAAATGATGACAGGCATCGTTTTATAGCCTCAATGCCTCTCTACAGTATGTCACCTTACCCTTGTCTGCCTAAAAGAGGCATTATTTCACATGTACTTCTGACACCAGTGCACACTGAAGTGTTCCCATAGTGTCAACAATGTGATGTTGGGTCTCGTTACCTTCTTCAATCCTTATTTAGCAACTCATCCCACCACTATGCCAGTATGTGGAGGTTAGTCAATAATAACAGGGCATTTAGATATAGAAGGTATGATGATAGAGAGAATGTGAAAAATAGTCATGTGTTGAATAAACTGTTGCGTATGACCCCTTTAAGACCCAACTTCTGATGCTGTAACATCATATAAACTGCATTGAAGTTTTTTTTGTCTTTGCCATAGGTCAGCTAGCACCACCCCCTCTGGTTCTCCATGCTCATCACAGCAAAATGTTTATCAGCCAGGAGACACCTCAGGACCTTCGGTTCGAGTCCCAGCATCCTGGAACCCTTTTGGCGATGACAATTTCTCTAAACTTACTGCCGAAGAGCTGCTTAACAAGGACTTTGCCAAACTAGATGGTAAAGTCAACGCTTTCATAAGCAGACAAGTATTCCAAGTAAATGAGCACTGTACAGTATTTGTTATAGTATTTTAGGTTTTGTTTAATAGTGCAAATTGTCTTTGCTGAAATAATTTAAAGAAACGATAATACTTAAAAAAAATATTTAGACAGTCATATTTTAAAAAGCCATATTTATATTTTTTAATAGAAGGCCGAAATGTGTAGATATTCTTATTATTATTTTTGTTATTGTACATTGTTGTTGCAGCATAGATTAATTTATGTCTGTCTACAAATAGAACATAAAATTGATTCTGTAATTGAAAACACATGTAGCGTTGTGTCACTCTGTGTCAGCATAACAAGATGTCTGCTATATTATTATATAAATTAAAAATTGCTATGTGGACATTTAAAGAACATTTCCCAGACTTCAGTAATGTGTGTACGTGTGTGTGTATTTTCAGCTAAAACAGGGGAGATGTCTTGTCCTGATAATCTGATTTCTGGGTTGCAGTCTGTGTCTTCCAATAATGGCCTTCTCCAGGGAGGAGGTACGATATATTTATCTTTCACTGTCTCTCTAGGTCTCACTGTGATCTCCTAGTGCTTAGTGAGTGCCTGGAAATCCTTAGTGATGGTAAACCCATAAAGAAAATTATTTCATTGTATAGTTGCCCTCATGACATTCCAAACCTGTATGACTTTCTTACATTAAGCACTTCAGAAGATGAATTACAGATTGTTGAAGCTTTACATTGTAACTGTTTTTTTCCATAGAAGCGAATGTAGACTGGAGATATCAAACTTCAAAAATAGCACCATAGAAGCAGTCCACGTGGCTCATGCTTTGTATTGCGTTGTAAGTGCTGGTGCATAATTATCTACAAGTAGCGCCACCACTGGCAAACCACCAGGGCCCTCTAAATATTACTTTTAATAAAAGTTGTCAATTTTTCCCTATTAGAATAAGGTCTGTTTGATTACTGTAGCGCTGTGCTGCCATAGAGGTCTAGCTATGATATTTATAGGGGACCAAGCAATAACAAATTTGTTATAACAAATAACAAAAAAAAGAAATTAATTTCAATTAACAGTAAAACCGACCAATCTTATTGGTGGGCTTTAATTTCGCTAACTTTGTGACAAATTCCGCTGTCTGTGGGACTGCCAGTCTAGAGAAAACACTATGGAAACGAATATTATTTTGGTTGCCCTGTGCCCTGTTTTGTATATGTTTAGCTTTATTTGATATGAGTCATTTTGCAGAAAGACTGGTCAATCTCTAAATTTACCAACTTCGAGATCTTTGTGCACATTTGCTGTTATTCTTTCTAATAATGAAGCTTCTCTATGATGAATAAACTGTTTTTGTTTAGAAATATCTTATCATCTGTTAATCTTTAACTTGTTTTACTCTGAACAATACTCTTACTGGGAACTGTATGTGCTGAAATCATTGCCATTATACAATAGTGCCTCACTAAAATGCCTTGTGTTCCAAGTTAGCCGTTGCGTTTTTTTCCAATAGTGGAACAGCGCAGTTTGTTATCTCTGTAATTAGAGTAGGCCTATCTCTGGACAAGAGTTCTTGAATAGGGATATAAACAGATAACTCAAAGCGAAGTTAAATGGATTTATTGTGACGTAAATTAAAATGGCATTAGAATTTTCATTTTTGATTGAAATATTATTTTATATTACACGGCTCATTGGAATGCTTGATTCTGATTGGCCAGTCGCAACATTTGCAGGTTCATTATTCCCAGATAACAGCCGCTCAAAACTAATAAGACACGGTAACCCGGATGCAGAAAATCATTTTGACAGGTTTTTTTTTACAAATTAAACATAAATATGTATTTTAATAACATATATGACATATACAAATAATTAATCCAAATTGCCTGTTCGTGACATTTGAACATCGTTTCTTACCTTAAAACCAAAAGTAAACTGCTTTTTCTCGCAGAAGGTATGCATTCAGTAAAAATGAGCTAATAAAATATTTCAAATTCACATTTCATGTCCAGTTTTTTTCTCATGTGGCAAGTAGCCGTGTAATAAGCTGGAACGCTGGACAGGACGCCGGCTGGAACGCCAGACAGGACGCCGGCTGCACCGGACTGGACGCCGGCTGCACCGGCCTGGACGCCAGCTGGAACGCTGGCTGGACAGGACGCCGGCTGCAGAAGGCTCTGCGCTCCCAATAGCCAGTGGCCGGTTGCGAGGTAGCGGTGGGGGACGTGGCTAGCTCCGCACTGGAGGAGTCCGTAGACGTCTCCCCGGACGCCCTCCTCCCCGCTTGCCACGGAGGGTCGTGGGAGGGTCAGGAGCTGCCGAGCTCGGGACGGGAGGTGCTGGGCTTCCGATGGTGAGGGTGCCTATCACGCAGTCCTCCGGGACGGACACCAGAGCAGGACGAGAGGAGACCTGATGGCAGCTGGGAGAGGAGCCTTTGACTAGCTCCTCTCGGAGCTGCAGCCGTTCCACTAACTGTGGGTCTGGAAAGGGTGGAGGGTCATCCATTCCGGCCACCAGATAGGCACGGACCAGCACCTCGGGGACGGAAGCCCCCCTGGCCTCGACGTCCTGCAACGGACGATGGCGCTGGGCTGGAAACGGGCCACCTCCGGTGCGTGACTGGGAGGCTGTTGCCTCCCACCAAACTGGGTTGGAGGTGCAGGGCTAATGGTTGTTGGGGGTGACCTTTCAAAGACCTTTCAAAAAGACAAACAAAAACTTCCCTCAAGGGGACAAAACGAGAACTAAAATCAAAACAAACAAAACTCACACTAACAGAATAACGCAGGACAAGGCAAGGCAGGAACACGAGAAACTACGGAGACACACAAGGACGAGGAACAATGTACGTATAACAAGGTACCAGGAAACGCACGAGGAACAATGTACCGACACGGGACAGAAAGAACAGAGGCTCTAAATAGGGGAACACTAACGAGGGATGATTACACAGGGAGGGTGACGGGCAGGTGACAGGGATCAAACACTAAGGGGAAGCTAACGAGGGAACGAGAGGGCGGGGCTAAGAGACGAGACACCGGAGAGAACGCACATTCTGTCGTGACAGACAATAATGTGCTTCCCTCCACACAGAACAAGAGGTTCTGCCATGGTTCTGCCACAAGACCAAGAAAGACATGACGAGATGAGGCAGAACCATGACACAATGTTACACACAAACATTTCACAGGTAGGTATTTTCCCTGCTAAGGCATTGCTGCCTGACACACCTCCTTTGGTGCCTACGAATTGGCATGCTGCAGGGTCGTCAACCGGGTACCACCGCTCCTTGGCGTTTCGCCCCTTTAAACCCAGAACGCCTCCTGGTGGCGGGGCAGTGACAGAGACGTCTCCCTATCACCCCTGCAGCTTGCCTCTGTGCTAGGTGGTGCCCCCACACACATCCTTCCTCTTTACCCATAGCCAAAAACTACTCTTCTCGGCTTCTTCAGCCTTCCGAAGGCTTGCTCCAGCTCTCCCAGATCTCTCATGAGGTGGACAGCTGATGTCCCCATAAAGCCACGGCATCCCACCTTTACCGGGTAAATGGTGGTTCTCCACCCTGCCTCCCTACACTCAGCTGCAAGATAAGCATATTTCAGCCTCTTCCTCTCCCATGCAGCCTCCACCCCTGGCTCCCACAAACTATAAGTGAATAACCACAATCGAGGCTCTTTAAGCTTGCTGATGTGTTTTGTTTGTTAAATACGTGTCGTGACTCTCAATGTAAAGTAGATTAATGCTTTCTGGTCTTGCGCAAGCATGGTCTGATAATCCTCTTTGATTCTGATGACATACAGTACACTCTTGCCAGCTAAATTTAAGGCACAGGTAAACCTTTACAATTCTGCTTGCTGTCACGATGACGAATGACAGATGCGATTTTTAATTTTTTATCTCAAGTCAACTCAAATAATAAGACCACTTCGAGTATTTGGCCTTTTGAACTGCAATAACGCGTTCAATGCCATGAGTGTTGATGTTTGCAGTAGGGCTGCAGCTATCGATTATTTTAGTAATCGCGTATTCTACTGATTTTCCAAAGATTAATCGGGTATTTGGATAATAAATACTTTTTCTTTATTAAAAAGCAATACTAAATATACAAGAGAAAATAAGACAGGTCTCTTAAAATGAACAACTAATTTGTTTCCTTTTTAGAAAAAAAAAAGTTTATTGCTGAAATTGCTGAAATTAATACCTGTGAAAAGTTAACCCATTTAATACATTACATTGCCATATTACATTCAAAATGCAATATAATACAAATGTATAAATAAGAAACATTAATAAAAATAGAAAGAATAATTTAAAAGGTAAACAACTAACTTCAGCTTATGCATGATGTATTTAGTTTATCTAAATTAGTTTGTTTCTTTTTTTACTATTAAATATTAATACCACACCGCCACAGCCTCAGCAGCAGCCCGATCTGAAGTGCTCCCGTCTGGCTAGGCATGCCAGTCTTCCCAGGGTAAGAGGTCCCCGGCTGACGCTCGACCCGGTGTCGAATCCGAATACCTGAGGCACAGAACCCAAGTAGAAAGGGGTTAAGTCTCGCCTCGGCCGGACCACCCCCGAAGATCCCCTGCTCCCCAGTTCTCTGTTTTCATCAGGGCGCTCCCGGGAACAGAGAACACAGGGGCGAATATGCTATCTCGCAGCGTCCCGCAGCCGAGGGAATGGAGACTCCAGATAATGCTCACTGCCCGTTGCACTTCTCGAGGCAGAACGACACCCTAGCCCAGAGCTGGCCGTCCCGCCGCCTTTATGCTTTTCTCCCTGTAGCTCTGCTGCCGCAGGTCAGACTGTTGTAGCACGGCGTGATGGGATATGATTTCCATAGCGTTTTGCTAAACGCAATGCGAAGTGAACCATATCAAAAGGGAACGTTAAGGTGACTCACATTACCCCGGTTCCCTGAGATAACTGGAACGAGCATTGCGTAGCAGGCCGTGCTACAGTGCCACGCAGCGAGTCTTTACATCGCACTTCAGTCGAATATGGTACTGAATGGCTTTCGGCCCGGACTTTTATAGGCTAGCGGTGCCCCCCAAAATGGCGGGCCCAGACGCCATTGGTCTGTGAGTTTCACAGACGTTAACTAATAGGCTTCAGTCTCGGCAAAATCGGGAGTTTTCCCATAGTGTTTTGCTAAACACAATGCCCATTCTGGTTATCTCAGGGAACCGGGGTTACGTGAGTAACCTATTCGTTTTTAGGTTGTCACAGTTTTTTTCTGTCTCTTAATGTTATCCCACTGACTATGTTGGACATACAATCTGTTGTTGGAGGTAAAAGTAAAAGTGACCCATTTGCCCTTAAGGACTCCTTGCTTATATAAAAATATCAATTTCAAATATCAATGATTGTTACAGTTAGTGGCTATTCTGATATTTCCTACTGACTACAGCAAAAACTAAGTTAATAAAAAATGAAACGTGCCTAAGATTTCTGCACAGTACCGAGTATGTGTATATATATACAAAAACAATGTATATTATTTGTTTTTCTGCAGCTGTTGTGGATTCTCTGATTCCTGGTCTGGATTCTCTACAGACTGATCCAGGATCAGCCAAAATAACAGGTCAGCAGTTCTTTAAATACCATCCAACTCTTTATCATACAGCAGCTCTGTGCTGAAATGCTGACATTGGGAAGTACTACTCAACACTATTAGCCTGGCCAAAATTGCAAAGTGTTCTGGATAAAATCTCTTTACCATGATCTCCCTTACTGTGTATTAGGGTGAGGAAAGAATATACTTATTGTTTTGTATAGGTCTTGTGATGTTTTATCTCACAATACTGTATACAGTAGATATTTGTTTGGTTGAACTTTTTGACCATTTCACAATTTTTGGGAAAAAGAGTTTTTCTCACCAGTGAAATCTGAAGGTTTTCATGGCATTAGAACAACTTCCAAGATTAATTTCTCTTTTCCTAAACTCTGACCTAAGAATATACAGTAGTGGCCAAAAGTGGTGTCCAGCTTTGGAAAATTGAGGTCTTCACACTTAATTATTTAAATAAAGATGTATTAGAACGTTTCTGTCTATGTTGCAGGTTGTTTTTGGAGAGTCATTGGAGCTGAGCTCCACACACACAACACACACAATGAGCAATGCTTACTGAGTAAAGGCACAGGAGTAAGATTGCAAAACATTGCTACATCAACAAATAACAAAGACATTTCGGTGTTTCCTGTTATATACACATCACCCACCCTGGATATTACTTTTGGCCACTACTGAGATTGCACAAAACATTGATGTAGAATGCAAATAAGTGGATAAAATAATGTAAATTATGAAGTACTATACTAAACTGCTATATTGAATTGTAACCAAAATGTTACTGACTTTATAAGGACTCCATAATTAACCGTGTTAACACACATGCATGTTAAACAAGTAGCCTCACAGAAGCCCATGACGATGAATGACTTCACTAATATTTACAGCTGATTCTAAATTTCACTAATTACATGAATACATGCCTTTAGATTTTGCCTTAAAAGGTATTTTAGAGGCTGGCATAAAAACAGGAGAATTCTGTATATTGGCTGTAAACCATGTACAGAAGCAAAATTCTATCTTCACTTATAAGCAGTAATTTTGCCTGCAGATGAAAACATGGACAATAATCAGAGGACCTCATCTGTCCTCATTAGGAATTATATTACTGTACTTGTCATAATTTTGAATGAGAACGTGTTTATGGGTTTGGTCAACTGATAACTACACAATATTGTATTTTGGTAGCAAAAGGGATGAACCAGTGGCATATTGACACATTTGTCCTTACCAGCATCATTGGTATATTTCTTTAAAACTAAAGATGCTGTGTCAATTGAACCTTTTTTTCTGTATAACGGCATTTGTACGAATGTCCATTATTCTCCATCTAGCTTCCTGGTGGCAAATTCTGGGCCAAAACAGATTTTTTCGTATTACACTTTTAACACACTTAAAACAATAAAATAGGATAGAACATATTTGCAACAGAATCAAAAGATCAAATACAACTTTTTTACTAATTAAAAATGTAGAGGTCTAGAATTATTCCTATATGCATAACAGTAGTCAAGTTACAAACTCGGCATCACTTGCTAATACAAAAGTTTATATATGTTACACAATCACTTCAAAGAAAACAACAAACAAAATATAGAGCGGCACTGGTAAACGGGCTTACCATGTAAATGGGCTTAAAATGCGCTTCTGCCGCATTCCATAAGAGCATTCAAAACTACATCATCAGTTACTGAGAGATCATTCGCTTGATCAATCATGTCTATCAGTGCTTTCCAAACGGGATAAATCGCCCTCCGAACGGCCCTTCGGGAAGGTGACAACGTGCAAATGACGTTGTTTTCATTGCTTCTTTTTCCAAGAGATATAAACGGACATATTAAAGTGATAGTTCACCCAAAAATGAAGATTCTGTCATCATTTACTCACCCTCAGATTGTTCCAAACCTGTATTAATTTCTTTTTTTCTGCTAAACACAAAGGAATATATTTGAAAGAATGTCAGTAACCAAACAGATCTCATCCCCCATTTACTCCCATAGTAGGGAAAATAAATACTATGGGAGTCAATGGGGGATGAGATCTGTTTGGACATTCTTTCAAATATCTTCCTTTGGGTTTAGCATAACAAAGAAATGTATACAGGTTTGGAACAATCTGAGGGTAAGTAAATGATGATATAATTTTCTTTTTGGGTGAACTATCATTTTAAGAGATACAATTGTGTTTTTCCCATGAAAAGCTTTTTAGTCTTCGAAGGGAGTAGGGCATAGGGATGATCACTTCGGAATAGAACGCAGGGTATATGTGAAGAGTTTGTTGTGTTTCATACGATGGTTTGAGGTCGGCTTTAAAACGCGCGCCATGCGCATGGTCTCCGGCAGTAGAGAAAACGCAGTCCTGAATCACACAGAGCCTGCATGTCATTTCTTGTCCACTCCTTTATCATCATAAAACCTAACATTTGGACACATTTGGGGTTTTAAGGCATTAGGTGCATTTATTCCCCAATGTACGTACAAACGAAAGTGCCACTTACTTTTAAAGGTCACATTTTTAAAAAAATCTATCCTTTCGTTCCATGCATCGATGCAGAATCTTTTTACCTCAGCATCGCAAAAACGATTTTCCACAACTCTAATGTCACACCTCTTTTCAAGTGCAAGGTATCATGCTATGTCATGCATTATGACGTCTTTACACTGTTGAACGTGCTAGCTTCTCATGCTTAACATGGTCAACTTGTTAAAAAACAAGTTGGACGTATGACGTAGTATTTCTGTACTTGATACACTCCCCCAGCACTCGATTTTGCAGAGTTACAGTCACTCAAATTAAGTTTTGTACTTAGACGTTTCATTGTTTTGTATTAAGGCTCTGTAAATGTGCGCTAAACGAGCCTAAAACATTTTTTTATTTTCGTTTAAGAATTCATTAATATTCGCCCTAGGCTAAGTTCAACACTTTTTAAAATAAGGAGAAAAGACATTGAACCTACCCTGTGTTCTTTTCTTAATGTAACTCATTGTCTTGCTGTGTCGGGGATTTAACAATAAAAAGTATTTAAAAAGATCAATTTGTCATTTTAAAGGGGTCATATGGCGTGAATACGTGTTTCTCTGTGTCTTTGGTATGTTATAAGTTGTAAAATTGCAATAATTAAAGTGTCGGAACAAAAGATGCATTCAGTCTAAAAGCGAATGCTCACCCAGACCTGCCTGAAACGCCTCGTGTAACCACACCCCCACAAATCTACATCAGTTCGTGGTATGATTTGACTAAGACCGCCCAAGTGTATAGGTATGCAAAAGAGATGGGCGTACCTGTTAGCACAATTGCTTTGGAACCTGATGTTCCAAATATGGTAAGAGGCGTTACATTTCCGTCACATGCTTGCGGTTTTCGACCAATTACTACACACTGGTTTACTGGCCAATCATAGCACACCTCGCTTTTCAGAGAGTAAAAAATCTGCGCGTTTCAGAGAGGCGGGGCAAAGAGGATATTCAAACATGCAAGGTATGTGGAAAATACAGCATTTTTTAACCTTAAAGGAACAATACGGCATTTTTAAAAGGATCTATTGACAGAAATGCAATATAATATACAAAACAATTTCTTCAGAGGTGTATAAAGACCTTACGTAATGAACCGTTATGTTTCTCATACCTTAGAATAAGCTGTTTATATCTACATACAGAGCGAGCCTACATACATTGAATTCGCCACCATGTTTTGTCTCCGGTTGGGAACGCATGTGACCTGCGGATTAACTGAAAGTTTATTCATCATTGAGTAAAAGAATAAAACGCGCTCTCGCTCTCTCTCCAGTTTCAGCTCCAACACTCTCCAGTATCTGGACGAGTACAATATTAAAGCGGTTCCAGATAAACAATGACACAGCTACTATTACAACAACAACATATCTTGGTATGTTAGTATGTTACTCACATACTGATCCGAATCAAACCAACCTCCTCGGACGATCTTTCTCCAACATCTCTCTCTGCTGGAAAGTATCTCCATAGATATCTGTGAGTACATATCTGCTAAAAGCCTTAGTCCTAACGTGTCTCTGCTGTAAAGTCTTTATAATATGAACACAGGTCCTAGCTCCTGCCTGACTTTTATCCTTCTTTTTAAACTTAAATCCACAAACCTTTTATTTTATGTAATAAATAAGTCATAGCTCTTTCTACATTCTTTCTAATGCCCGCACAATCTCTTCTCTGCGTCAACATGAGAACGACATCTTTTTGTACTGTGGTGGCCACCGTCGTGTTTGGACTGAGCGATTCGTGGCAAATCTATAATACAACACTAGTGGCCGCTGTTAATTAAGAACTGCGCCTTTAAATCGTGTATACACATTGCATTACATCTAAAACAAACGATAATATTCGTTTGCCGTGTCATATGACCCCTTTAAAACCAACAATATATGCTGTAATAATAACCCAGCAACAAGAACTTAATATATGATTTGTGACTTCCTTGCTGTTGCTGATTTTTTATGCTTTTAAGATGGATGAAATGCTTTATAATTTGTTTCCACAAATTTGATTTTGATTTGTGTCCAGTTGTGTGCACAGACTCACATTCAAGCATAGCGCGACGCTTTTTATTCAAAGCAACTTACAAAGTCTTAACAGTTGTTTAGAGAAATAAAAGCTTGACAGTTAACATTAAAAATTACGGAGTAGATAAGGAGTCGACGAGTCTTGGAGTCGAATCTGACTTTAGGGACATTAAGAGTCAAGGAATAGACTCTTTTGGAGTCGACTCCCCATGCCTATTTGAAGCATGCGCATAAACTTTGCGCGCTGGGGTGATGACATCATAGTTTTAGAAAATATATGGATCGTCTGTACACACGAAAACGCAAGGGTGGAGTTTTCAGATTTATCCACTCTGGGACCCGGTTTAAAAAAATAGCGGTTCAGGCTCCCAAAACGGCGGATTCGTCTGGACGAAATGCCGATACGATACAAAATCTTTATGTATACAGCTAAATTCGTCTCCATGCGGGTGGCCTCTTAAACTTCATTTGTGTCACCTTCACTCCAGTCACCAAGCTGTTTTCTTTTCTCTCACCCCTGTTTTCTTTAATTCTTTATCACCATACTTGATATATGTCCTCTAGAATCTTTGGTATCTGGAGATTCTCTTTTGGATGGCCTTCTCTCCCACCCCTCCACTGGGGCTCAAATACTGGCTTCATCACCCTCGTCTCTCCTTGCCCAGTCTCTGGACCAGTTTACCCCCGCTGCTCTGAGCAGTGGACAGTCCCATCATGGTAAGATAGGTGTACGCCTGAAGTATCGTTGTGGGTATTTGATTTTGTTTGCCTGCATGCCTTCGTCTTGCCTTTTTTTTATTAAAGAGAATAAAGTTCAACTCGACAAGTCAAAGACCAACATGTTTTTTTTTGACAAGCGTGCAAGCATTTTGGCAGTCAAAACCTCTCAACAGTTCTGTTACTTCTCTCTCAGCCCACTTCTGTATTTCTCGCTGTCTCTTTTTCTTTTCCTAATTTCTTCCTTTCTTCTTTTCTCTCCGCTAATCTGCCGTACCACTAACACCCTCCTGCAGTCTCTGGTCCTGTTCACACTTTCTCCAGCATCCAGTCCTCTGAGAGTGGTGACCAAAGCATTGATAACCAGTTTGACCCAATACCAGTAATTATCTCCAAAACCTCCAGCAAAGGTAAGTAAGTGAGGTATACAGCAAAAGTTTTTGGCATTATTTGATCATTATTCATCCTGCAAAACCAGTGTCGCCATATTGTTGTAAACTGAGCCGCATTTTTCTGACATATTGTTTGCGGATATTGTTGTATGTGGAGTTGAAGAGGAAACCCCTTCTTTTCTAAAAACGATGAGACTGTGACAAAAATTGACCAATGTTTTAGTAATCCTATACTTCATCTCAGGATGATTTAATATTTTGGGCCTTTAACCTTTTTAAGTCAACATGAAGTTACACTTGCAAGTCATTTTTTTCTGTAGGGTAGGTCTTGATTTGATCCATTGGAAATTGATTGGATTGTGGTAAGAGCCAAACAGGAGTTTTGTTTCAGAAGAAGGGCAAATATTGATGATAGATGACAAAGTTATTATTTTTTTGGAGGAATAACATTCATGCAATTGTATTAATGGGTCAAAATTAATTTCACGTTGACTGTAACATATTTCAGTGAATCTGGCTCAAGAATTTTGTTTTATTGTTTTGGACTTTTCCTTTATAGCCACTAGTATATAGCCACTCCCACATGTAATCTTTACTTCAGTGCTGCTTAATCTACTTTATTCCTGCTGTTCATCCGTTTTTTTTTGCTTTTTTCTTCTCTCACCCTCTGCTACTCATCTACATTCTTTGGCACGTGGTTCATTCCTCTCCTCTATTCTCTCTTACACATTCTTTTTCTTCTTTTCTGACATGTTCTAGGTGGTCATTCTCACAGCAACAGTGGCAGTTCTGAGACCAGTCTGCCCACGTTGGCACGCTCCCTTCTGCTGGTGGACCAACTCATCGACTTATAGAGGAAACAAAGCGAGGCAGATGATAGAAAGGGAAGATGTATTTGGGGGGCATATCTTTAATATAGTGAGAGTTTAGACATGTCAGTGATCTTGAGTATTCCAACTCCCCAGCCTTGTCTGTACACCTGATCCAAGGCATACTTTCATATTCATTCCGTTTTCACAAACATTTCAATTTGTGTTGTCTCTTCTGCTGATCTCATGATTCATCATTGATAAATCCTTTATTCTCCAGAATGGAAAGACATGGCAATGGATTTTGTTTGACTCTAAATCTAGTTGAGTAGTACATTTTACTATAAAGTAAAAAAAATCCCAAATTAGCTCATACAACAACATTTAACTTCTTTATTGCTACATATTTCATATTTTTCAAATATTCAGCAAGCAATTAAGGAGGGCAGGACATTTATTTTAGCCATAAACAGTTAATTGGATCATGAATATACAGTAAATGGTTGATATTTTTATCATACAATTTGTTTACGCTTCGGTTACCTTAGCAAAAATCCTTATTACATTTTGTTAAATACTTTTTAGCATATAAAGCACTTAAAGGGATAGTCCACCCAAAAACTGAAAATTCTGTCATGAATTTCTCATCCTCAAGTTGTTCCAAAACTGCATACATTTATTTGTTCTGTTGAACACAAAGAAACATTTGGAGGAATGTTAGCAACTGAGATTTCTGGGGCACCATTGACTACCATAGTAGAAAAAATATTGTATTATTATATTAAATTTTTTTTTTGTTCTGTTAAACACAAAATATATATTTTTAAGAATTTAGGAAAACAAACCGTTCTGGGGCACCTTGACTGAAATTTTTACTACCATAGAAATCTCAGTTGCTAACATTCTTCCTAATATATAATTTAGCCTATAGAGGTTTGAAACTACTTGAGGTTGAGTAATTCATGACAGAATTTTCATTTTTGGGTGGAGTATCTCTTTAAGGCCAATTCACACCAAGAACAATACACCAACTATATCGGTAATACGTTTTTAAAATCAATTTAAATGTAAGAGGATGGCGGAGTCCACTACACAATGATAAATATACAGAGGCACAGTATTGTTGAAATCACTTCCTCAGCCTTTTTATGCAGCTGTTGAATGATAAACATTGAGAGCCAATCAAAATCCTGTTGAATTTGAAGGGCCTGGACATTAATACACTAGAAAGCTCTGACCACGTGTTCACAAGGGAAAGGAAAAATAGAGCAGGTTAGTTAAAGATACAGGAGGAATACAGGGAGTTTTATTTTCTGAATGTTCAAATTTTGATGCAACTACTCATAATTTAGTTTGTCAGCAGATGCATGTGTCAGAGTGTATGTTATAAGAATGGCTTTGGATGCATGAGAGAGCACCACTTTTGCAAACACTTGTATTTTTGTCTGGTGTCTCGCAACAGGCTATTGCCATTGACATCAACAGGTTTGCAGCAGTGTTTTCAAATTATGCAAACCATGTTAAACTAAGAAAATCATTTCAGTTGTTTTAGAATTTTGCTGGTGGTCTTAAACATTTCCCTTTCTGCATTGATTGCATTTTGGGCTGTCCTGCAAAAATAGGCATGAAATTTAAACATATCAGTGCAAACATATTACATTATAAAAAGGGGGTTCTGTAAATTGTACTTGCCTTATTTGCAGCGTTCACTAAGGGATCCGGAAATCCCTCTCTTCTATGCTTTTAAGACACTTGGATTTCATTCCTCTGTGTTGTCTCATGATTTGTTTGTTTATCAATCTGTTTTTTCCTCCTTCATTTGTTAATTTACTCCTTCTGCTTCTTTTTCTGTTGCTTGTTGCGACCATAACCAACAGTGGCCCCAAATATTATATTGATATTTTAGATATGATTGTCAATGCATGCCACTTGGTAGTGTTGTCACGGTACCAAAATTTCAGTAGTCGGTACCAATACCAGTAAAATTCCATGGTTCTCGGTACCAATTTCGGTACCAAAGCAAAACACCAGTACATGCTAATTGAAACACAATTTTATTAATAAAGCTCATTGTTAATATAAATGTATAGAAAGCAATGCCATTTTGTATACATGAAGTATAAGTTAATTGTTGCTGAAACTGTTGTGTGCTCACTGGGGTCTTTCATGCTGATGAACATCCTCCTCAGTCTGCTGCTGTATAAGACAAATAGAATAAACTTCAGTAAGTCAACTGACTGAACAAACATGCATATGCAATATTAGAACAAACCTCAGTTTTTAATACTGCATTTACACAAGATTACTTACATTAAGGTAACTATATTAAAATAATAAATGCAACAGATATATTTTTCTTTAGTTTAAATGTGGCTTTTTAAACCTAATAGAGTTATCCATCCAAGACATACACATTGCTAGTCATACAGTTAGTATGATAGGCCTAAATAAAATAGGTACTGTAAACCCTATCCTGTCCTCCCATTTATTTTACTCCATTACAGTTATTAAAGCATTAAATGGTTAATAAGGACACTTGACTGGATTAGCTTTGGCGCTAACAAATTAACACGCAAACAGGGATGTTTATTTTGATGTAACCTTTAACTTAACATATGATACAACATTCGTAATGTAAACGCGAACAGAATTTGAAATTTACCGCTTGAACTTGTTAACTTAAATCCGGATGTTTCCTCCTTTCACAACAAAACTCTGTTCGTTTTCTTCGTGATATGACTTTAATCTGAAGTATTTCTGTGCGCATCTCTTGTGGATCGGAGCTGCGCTTATCCGCTCATCACGTCTTATTGCGTCTATGAAAAGTTTCGACTGACAACCTGTCAGACAGAGCATCAGTACCCGGTTGACCCGGTACGTCGGTACTACTGGGTCTTGTGAAAATTAGGTACCGACAACTTTTTTATTTTTAGGTACCGGCTTGGACACGAAGTACCGGTACTTTTGACAACACTACCACTTGGTTTGATATTAAGTTAGACGTGCAGCTTTAAAAGCAAAATTTTACACCGTTTTAACTGAAGACAAAAAGTGTTTGTACACTTTTAGAAGTAGCAGACTTGGCAAATTGGTTTTCATTTTTGATTGAATGTTATTATACTGTATGGTAGAACTGCAGAATCATGTCTCTTTATTATTTGAGCATTATTGGATGTTAGTGCTGCTTTTGACTTTTGATAGATAATGGCTGTATGCTTTAGAACTTTGTTGTCATTAGTGGTATGGGGTTACCATTAGCATTGCTGTAGATTATGTCATATAGTATTTATCCAATCATTACCATTGCCATATAAATCACAAGTGAAGTAGACTCCTCCACTTATCTCTTTGTATGTGCTCCTTCTGGAAGATGTTAGCGTAAGTTTTTGCTATGCAGATGATACTTGATAACTTAAATGAATAACTTGAGAACACCTCACTTACTAAGTTAACGGAAATAATGATAAACAGGTACTAAGGTGCAGGGGCCGGATTCTCAAAGCATTCTGAAGAAGAAAATTCTTCTCAAATGCCATATTTTTTCTTAAATTCTAATCTTAAAACAGTTTTTACATTTTTTTTCTCAAAATTAATTTTAGGAAAATCCAAATTCTTGAAGTAATGCATGTATGTGGTTGTTTTTACATGTGATGTGTATTGCATTGAGCCAGAAACTTGACATGTACTAGCCATAGATTAATTTTTATATTGATAAAATAACGATAAGGTCTATTAGCTGCCTTAGTTTAGCTTTCATTATTAAAAAAACGTGCTTTTCACATTTATTCTGGGACAAAGCAACTTGAAACTAAGAGGGTCACAAATATTATAAATATAATATAATAAATCTAATATCTTAATGCTTGTTAACATTTTAGCTAACATGCTATCGGTAATGTTGTTTAACACATCACACACTAATATACATGACAATGCGAGGCATTACTTGTTACACAAATAAAGTTTATTGCATAGATTAAGGTAATCATTGAGCATATAATTTTTTTCTTATAAAAAAATAACGATATTCTTAAGAAAATGTTTGAGAATCGCATTTAGGAACATTCTTACGAACTTCCTCTATTTCCTTTTAAGAACCATGTTAAGAACAGTTTCGTTAATCCGGCCCCAGATTTTTTAACGCCTCCATATATAAAAGATTTGAACATTTTTGAACAAAGATTTGAAGTTAGCCCTTTTTATTTGGTATTTCATTAGCTACTTTAAAGAGTACATTCCTCGAGATCCTAAAAAATACATTTCATGAAGTGTTTAATTTTGCCGTGTTTGAATGTAAGCAATCTGCCAAGTTGTAAATCCGAAGGTGAACGAATAACAAAGTTATTAGCTTATAAAAAAGGTAATCGACTCTGAATCACGCGAACAAGCCATGACCTGTCCGAATCTTTAACCACAATGTACCTACGTCACTAGAAAAATCCCCGCCTACTGACTGCGAAAACTTAACTCTCTCCTCCCCAAACACTGTACTAGCTCGTTCGTGACGTGTGCATCATGTCTAAGAGAAGCTGTGTTCTATGTAGTGAAACTAAGTCAGTCTTATTTTCACTACCAAAGGAAGAACTTCTGAGGAAAAAATGGTTACTATTTATTTTTCAAACGACACCAAAGGAGTATAAACCGAACGTTTTACTTTGCGCGCGTCATTTTACCTAAGATTGCGTCATCAATCTTGGCGCCTTTACTGCAGGATACATTAAACGTCTTTCCTTAAAAGATGTTGCAATACCAACTTTATTTGGACCTGTAAGCTCCACCGAATCACAACCTGTAAGTGTGACTCTTTATTTTTGTCTTTACTTAAAATTAAATTTGTGTGACGTTACATGTCTGCGTCTAGCTAACGTTACCGTTATTTTTGGGGTTGTTACTGTTTGTTTACCTAACGTTAGCTATAAACTCGTTGCGCTAATGTAAGTGTTCAACCATATTAACTCACAAAGTCTTTATTTCAAGAACTGCGTGGTGTACTATAGTTATAATAACATCTGAAGATACGAACACCGTACACTGTATGCCGTGATAACTAACTGTTACAAGAGAAGTGTCTAAAACAGTCCTTTTTCTTACTGGCATCTGTATAAGGATTAAAGAATGATTCGTCAGACTCGGGCTCGAACTGGTAAGGTAAAATCGACGCCATCTCTCTCTATACACTGTTAATATCCAACCACCTGCAAACCGTAATACAGTAGTAATGATAGGCGGTCCATTTGCGACACATGCTGAACGCGTTTGACCAATCACAGCAGACTAGACCATTTGACCAATCACAGCAGACTAGACCATCTGACCAATCACAGCAGACTACACTATCTGACCAATCAGATCAGACTACGCTGGCGGAAAGGCGGAGATTACACAGATGAATCGCGGAACGAATCATTTGAGAGTCAGTCAAGAAGTAAGGTAATAAAAACTGCTTATTATTACGAAATAATAGTATTTTTACATCATGTATGTACATAAACTTGTTGTCGGACACTCCATAAACCAAAATAAGCCCTTGAAAATATTGAGGAATGTACTCTTTAAACACTTGCCTGCCTACCACAGCCTGATTTAGCCCAATTTTTATTGTATTAGTTTGTATACTAAGTGTTTTTAACTGTTGTTAAACAGTTTACTTTGGAAACAGAGCTGTAGGATTAATATCTAATTCAACTTTCTCCTTGTCAAAAGTTAGTGTAACATATTTAATGTAATTAACTGCCTTTTTTGGTTACAATACACTAGGTTGTCTGATCAGATATAGGCTACATCCACTAAAAATTCTCATACGTTGGTTAAAAGTTATTGTGAAAAATGCCTCAAAAACTGAACATGTTTCAGGGAGAGGTCTGGCATCATTTGTTTGCAGAATGACACTGGTTGATGAATGCAGTGACATTCAACATTAACATGATGCATGGATTAAAGTTCTCCGTCGCTACGACGGATTTCCGTTAATTGCAGCGAGTCTACGACGGATTTCCGTCAATTGCAGGGTTCCAGCCTGTCCTTATTGTCTTAAATTCACTTTTCATAATGTTGTTAACCCTTTGACGCGTACGATCACACCGGTGTGATTAGAACATCAGCGCTTTGGCTGGCGCTGAGCCAGAGACAGACTCAGTCACATATCACAACTACGCAGTGCTTTCAACCACATAATGTTTAATTTAGACTTTCAGACATATACACGTGCCTACAAGCACAAAATACATTTAGAGATTGTCTATATAGCGGCAATAACAATCTCCTCAAATGTAATTTGACGGATGTGTTTTATTCAGATCAGACACGGTATCTGCAATGTAAGCAATTGTTAAGATCACTCAATTCTTCTACCAGTTCACCAGGCACTTACGTTTGTGTTTTTAAGAGAAGTGGATGAATTCACGTGATGTAAATCCGACAGATCTCAGACCACGGCAGAAACAAACATGGCGGCGCCCGTATATAGCTCACCTAACGCGATCATTATAAAAGTGTTTAAACAACAAAACACATTCACGTGCACATATTTGCTAATCGGAATGTTAGATATTTCTTGACATAGTTAACAGTTTGTGTTTTTTTTATTAAAAGAATGTAAAAGCAATGCATCAGTCATACAGCCGCTATGGCTCTGCGGTGTGTCACATGATAAGCAGTGCCGCGTCGCCATGGAAATGTTAAAGTAATAGGCTGCCTTCTTAACGGTCACCTTGGAAAAGCTACTCAAACACTCTAACTAGTCACTGTAGCTTGTCAAACACTGAAATGGGTGTCAGGTGTAGCCAAGCTTCAGGAATATGGTTTCTGAAGGCAGAAAAAGTGAAAAGCACTCTGGAGACAAATACAAACAAAATGTTTGGTCTTAAGT
The DNA here is from genome assembly GCF_024868665.1 of Triplophysa rosa. NCBI lineage: Eukaryota > Metazoa > Chordata > Actinopteri > Cypriniformes > Nemacheilidae > Triplophysa > Triplophysa rosa. The sequence continues at coordinate 2,896,442 of NC_079906.1, read as the reverse complement.
GGTGCTTTTATTTTGTTCTTTTTTCTGTTAATTATTAAGAGGTTCAGAAAACATTGTTTGGTATTATAAGATAAATTAAAAAATGCACTGAAAAGTTATAGATGGTTGATTATTTGTCTAGGTAAGTATACTTTTTTCATAGATTAAAAATAGCTTTTAAAATACGCAAACTGGCAATACTACGTAAAGGGGTTCAAAACATCTCCCTTTAAAACGCTATTGGTTTCGACTGCTTAGATAAAGTGTCTGTTAAAGGAATATGACTTGGCCTGAAAAAAAATCAGTCAGAATAATTTTTTTCACTTTAATCCATGATGACGTTGGTGCCCGGAGGGTCCGAATACATTTTGGGGCCACTGTATTTGCGTCAATATCTTATTGTCTGTTTCATTGTTGTTGTTCAGTAATAAATTGGCCCCTTTAAATACATATAAAGGGTAATGCAATAGTACTGCATATTATGGGTATATTTGGCTTGTTGGTGGATGAATGTAAAAAGTTTATAAAATATGTATTATTCACATGATAAATATAGTAAGAAAAAGTATATTGATACGGTAAAGCACAAATATATATATTTTTCCTTTAACATTTGTGTTATATGTCTCTTGTGTGTTTCTTTTGTCTCTGGTGCTTCAATGTCAAAGGTATTTTGAATTAACTTGAATATACCATCAGAAAGATGCAGGGTTCAATAAAGTTTTATGTAAATGAAAAATGTTGGTGTAGTATGTCTGTCAAAACATCATACACACCGGGGCGGAGCTAGGGTTGGGCTAAGGGGGCTGAAGCCCCGAATGTTTTCTGTAAAGCTCCAAATGTTTTTATTACCGTGCCCTGTACATACCACTTACGGTCAGTTTACATTTAGTGTCTTTTGCATGTTCAAGTTAGTATTTTTATTTAGATGCACAGCAAGCGCTCAAATAGAGAGAGAGGCGGGCACTGCATGCGTTTGGTGCAACACGCTCTTTGTTCATGGCGCGACGGTGCTGAAAATCCATTTATTCTTTGCCGGATCCTTCATGGCAAGCGCAACTCATGGTTTCTTAGCAATGGCAGATGCCACAACAGTGCAAGCTCCCAAGCACTTTGAAAAAACGACAAAGAGGCGGGCTCATTTTCCACGCGTTTTTATATTTGAAATGTGTATTCTGACACCTATGGATGACTCTGGGCTAAGCCCTGCATGTCCAGTCACCTTAGAACCGACCCAGATACACACTATCGTTAATTTTTAGCATTAAAAACAGTAACACTTTACATTAAGGTTGTATTTGCTAACATTAGTAAATGCATTAACTAACACAAACTAACAATGAACTATGTAGATTTTCTGTATTTATTAACCCTTGTTTATGTTAGCTAATGCTAATAGAGTTGTATATGTCAGTATACTGTGCATTAACTAATGTTGCAACTTTTAATAAAAAAAAATGTGGTCACACTTTATTTTAAGTTCCAGATCTTGGTTTTAGTAAACGGCTTAGTTAACTATAATTTGTTGCTTGTTAATAGTTAGTAAGGTAGTTGTTAGGTTTAGGTTTTGGGTAGGATTAGGGATGTAGAATATGGTCATGTAGAATATGTGCTTTATAAGTGCTTATAAACAGCCAATATGCTAATAATAGGCATGCTAATAAGCAACTATAGTTAATAGTGAGAATTGGTCCTTATACTAAAGTGTTACCAAAAATGTATTAAGAAATGTTGAAATGAACAGATTTTAAGATGAATAAATAAAAGTTTAATATTTCCCTAGAAGTATGTTTATTGTTAGGGGTGTCATGACAAAAACTTCTTATATATATATATAGGCTTTCATTTATGCAAAGCTACCGTTAAAACTTTTCTTTCTTTTTATTTTTGCGAAATATGACCCAGACATTTCTATGTAAGATTCTCCTTTTAGCCACTACATCCTCTAAACAGTCATCCTCAATTGGGCGTCCGGAACCGGACCAATTAACCATTTAAAACTTTTGACTATTTTGGTTGTTTAAATTGAGCCGCACGTCTACACAAAGGAGAATCACACGTGTTCTCAGTAACATTTATGTAATTGATAATTTGCCGCTATGTACTCTAATATCATTATTTAGCGCAGAACGCGCTTCATTTTAACTCTTTCCGCTCCGCTCGCGCTGCTTCTCTCCCGCCAAAGACGCCCGTGCCTCATGAAGAACAGCAGACACGTGCTTATTTTAACAACAGTAGTGCAGACGCAGAGCAGGTAAATGGACACACAACAGTAAACAAAACGCAGCAATATTAAAGCATTTGTATCCGTCAGTCTGTTTACTGTTTGCTATATGACGCCAACCTTTCAACCATAGCCTATTTGTGATATTTTATGAACCATAACGTTTTTATCTACATTTAGCATCAGCATTATTGATCAGCATGTAAACATTTGTGACCCTCTGAAAACCCAGGCTAAAGTCTCATAATCTAATTGATTATTAGATAATAACAACCATCAAATAATTTTTTTTTCATTATTCAGTCAATATTGAAGATTTTTATTTTCACAGAATATTCTGTAGGATGATTTTATGAAAGACTTTTGCTGGGTTTTCACAAGCAGGGTCACATTTTGTAATGAACAACGTTCTAATTGGAAAATTATTTAAAGATAGTTGTAGTTCTGGTATGAATGGCATGGAAAGGCTAATTTAGTAAGTAACTTTGTTTTCTGTTTATGATGAGAGCATTTTAATTGTTACATTATATTTGCTGATTGCATGTTGTCAGTAGTTTTTTTTTTACAAATATTAATTATCAGACTTCTATTAAGAGGGCATTCCCCTAAAGCCACAGAGCCTACAATACATACTGTGGATATCAAAATATAAAATAAATGGCCTGATAAAAGATCATATTTTTATACAGTATATCCAACTGGGCTAAATTGATTAAATATTGATTTATTTTCAAAAAACATATTGTCCGGACCTCTGTTTAGAAGAAAATATAAAGACCGGACCTCTTAGAACTTTAATTGAATACCCCTGCTCTAATAAGTCCAATATTTTGAATCATAATCACATAAGATTAAAAGAAACAGTGACTGTACTGTATGTTTGTTTCAAGTAAATGTAAAAAGTTTGTTTTGTTCTATTGAGACAGAGCCCATGACGGAGCACCTCCTGAGGGTCCGGTCTATGAGAGATTTTTTTATTCATGCGTTCATCGGGTTATAATCCTGAAACTGATGTTACACTGGTGTCTAGGCAGCAGTTGTCAAACATGTAAACACTCTCTTCTGACTCGTTGAATTCTTGATTCTGATAGATTGACAGACGCTCCCAAGTGATGGTTAACTTTAAATATAATTAAAACCATTTGATTAACACACTCTACCACTTAAGTTAATTTTGGAGTTGGTATTTTCCATCAGAGATTTCATTAGGGCATATCAAAGCGCTCCTAATTTTTTTATTTTTAAGGAACTTATATCTTGTAGTGCTCCAGACTTTTGATAACACCTAGAATAACTAAATCCACCAAAGGGGGTAGAGCTTTCTCATATGTAGCGCCTAAACTCTGGAATAGCCTTCTCGATACTATTCCAGGGTCAGACACACTCTCCCAATTTAAATCTAGATTAAAGACATCTTTTCAGCCAAGCATTCACTTAATGCAAAATATGCTAAATAAACCACCGGGAGACTGCATTTATTAGATATTATTTACTAGAATGATCTTGCTTGTTCTATAAACACCATGCACTGTGCTGTGTTTTACCTTTTTTGTGTTTTTCAGTTTTTCTTATTTTCTCCTGTAAAGCTGCTTTGGAACAATGCACATTGTGAAAAGCGCTATATAAATAAAATTGAATTGAATTGAATAGTGTACATCATAGCCATGAACCATGATTTGTCCCTTGCTAGTTAGATGCAAGTTGTGTAGGCGAAGGAATATTTTCATTTTAAAAAGCTTTTGATTGGCTTTAAAAAAAAAAGAGTAGCGTAAGGTGAGTGTCATTAATGTTTTTGGCCCATTCTCTGTGAAAAATTTATATTTGAAAAAATTCATATTGGAATGTCTGAAGGTAAAACTTCTATGTGCATAGAAACATATACCCACCTCATTTACATCTCACACCGACAACAAAAAGTTCATCCACCTCGAAGATAGAAGGCTCTATTATTTCTGTAGCTCAGTTGATAGAGCATTGCGCAAAGGTCATGGGTTCATAACCAGGAACACACGTATTGAGACAGGTTAAAGAAGCCCCACCACAACATGAATTTATGAGACACATTTTTTATGGAATAATTTATGTCATCTCTATAACAAAAATATTTTTTTCTATTTAACAAAACTGGAATGAACTTGCAGTTCCTTCTGTAAAAATGGAGGGATGAGTCGGTATCCTTTTTTGTAATAATTGCTACAAATCTCGAGCTTCATCTTCTTGTTTTTAAGTGGGTCCAAATACACCCAAATTTCATAAAATAACACAAAACAACGACTCATTTAAAGCTTTTAGGCACTGTATACATAGTTTTGTGCTTCCTCATTTTTCTGTGTTACCAGCATGCATTCAATACCTGCAGAGGTCAAACTATAAGCTACATCCCATTTTTCACATTTTTCTATACATTGAATTATTTATACTTAATCCGCATAATGAACGCCTGTCCAGTCTATTGGGATGTCACCGCTAATGTTAGACAGTTTGTTTAGTGCACATCTGTATTAATCCTGACTTTAATGCTGACCTTTGCCTGCATCTTTAAGGTAAGACCTGTCTCATCTCTCTGCCTTTATCTTAGTTCTTTGTGTCTTTTCTGTGAACTCCTTGTTTCCATGGCTCTTGTGTCATTGCATATTATAACTAAAGCATTGCTAAGCACACTAATGTTGCCCAGTGCAATCTCAGCTTCAACTATTTGCAAGAACAAAAATATCTTTACATAGCTGATTTAAAAAGAAAACAAAACATGTCCTAGTCACATTTCACCCCAAAATCAGAGGACAGAAACATGTTTTTTTTTCATGGTGGAGGTAATGGCTTCACGCAGCGATATTTCACATATTTTCATTTTTCCTTAAAATAAATAAAAAATAAAAGTCATCCCAAAAAATGCTATAATTATGTATAAATACCTTTATAGCTGAAATTATTTCCTCCCTCACATTACAGTTGAGAAAGGGTGCTCATAATTTTCACAATGCAAAATCTGTCAATTTGATTTTCTCACTTGTTTCTTTTGATTTTGTGGTGAAATATTGCTTGGAAGTTATCAGCAGGTTTCAGGAAATTCTCCCTATACCTCATGGACAGCTTGCTGGAGTTTTCACTTCATTTTTTTAATGAAATACAGTGTGGTTATGAAAAGGTTAATAGTGGTGGTTTGTGGAAACAAGGCTGTTGTTTGTCAGTGGTAGCTGTCAGAGTTGGATGTGTGTGGTATTTCTCAGTAGTTTTGTGGATTTTACTGTATTAGAATGTGCTGTTCACATTGTACAGTTGCCCTGTGTTAATGTTCTGTGTACCATCCTTTGCAATAAAGATTTTTGCCCATTTTATGTCTCAAATCAATTTGTCATTGTTATAAAATGTTCTGTTAGCGTCAGTCCGATATCTGCTTGTTAAGTCGTGACCTAAGAAATACAATTTCAGCCGTTTATGAGCACTATTTATTCATATCACACATTTAAGCTAAACTTTTATAAACTCTTGGTGTACACTACAGTCTCCAGGCTCAAAGAATTTCACCTACTTTTTCATAATAAATGAACCACTGTCTGGTCATCTAAGATTTTGGTATGAAGATTAATGTTGTTTTAAATGTTGTTTTACAGCATAGAATTTAATTGGCCTTTGGCGGAAGACTTAACAAGCTGATATTCTCCAGACTGATTATTGTTCAGTATTTGTCATCAGTTAATAATACGCTATTGTAAAATCTTCAAACTTTAAAAAAATATGTCCAAATTTTTTTGAGAGAGACATTTGCTATCAACTCTGTAGATATCAGCATCGATCATTATAAAAACTAACATCAATTGAATGCTGTTAGTCTACAGGTTGGTTAATATACCACTGTTCCAGCAAATCCCTTTGGTTTTCCATCATTCTGTATGTTTATAGAGTGACAATACGGTGGCTTTTCATCACATTCATTGACTGACCCTTCTATGAAATCACACTGATTTAATGTACATGTAGTGACCCATTTTCTTGTATGGTCTTTTTTGCAGAAGCCAAAAGGGATAGTAACGGTGAGGTTGGAAACATTGGTGAGGACTGTCTTCATTCCAGTGATGAAGAAGATGATAATAGTGCCGAGGATGAAAAAGAGAGGGAACTGTCACAGGTGAGCGGTGAAGAAACTCCAAGTCTGGATTGCAGTGGCTCCAGACCCTTGCTTCAAGACTCTGATGAGGAAGATGACCAAAGTCCTGCATCTTCAAGAGACCTCCAATTGTCATCCGATTCATTGCCATGTGACCTGCCAAAGTCCTCTCTGGTTACTCAACAAAACTTGGCTTCTGCTCACAACCTGAACCACTCACCCAAGCATCTGTTACAAGTCAAACATTCAGACACAGATCCGAGTGTGGATATCTTCTCTAAAGCTCCATTTCGGATTGGTCAAGGAACAGATAGTGATGGAGATGTTTTTGACAACGCTCCTTTTCCTTGTGGCCTGGCTCAACCTCAGCAGCCTGATATTTTCCTGCAGGCTCCTTTTGGTAGGAAGAAAGAAGGAAAAGTTCACCACCATCCATTGGGTCATCATAGATTTGCCCAACCCAATCCATTAAGCCTTGACCAGAGCATCCTTGACCAAGTGGCTCCTCTTCCCTTTAGACCACAGGCACTTTCTAAGTATTCGAGACACTTCGAAGGGCCTCTGACCACGGAGCCTAATGTCTTCGATCAGGGTGTGACAGATCTAGAGAAAAGAGATACAGTTGACCATGGGACTTATGGTGACCCGTTTGTCTCAGCACCCTTTCACCTTAAAGGCCGCCAAGATAAACATTGAGAGAAGAGCGGCTACGAACAACACACAATCTGCACTTGCCTGCTGAATGATTTGAGTTTGTAACATCTCTTTTCTCTGATTAAAAGGTTCAAAATGAGTAGCCTTACAACAGTAAAGATAAAAGCACATTAATGGCCTCTGGCCGTCTGTCTCTGGGTATATGATTGTGTGACATCTTTTGCTACCTCACTTACAGTATGCTGTCATGGTAACTAAGGCTGTCAATCACCAACATCTTGTCTTTGTGTTCAATGGAAAGAATAAAGTAAATGTGTTGGAGGGTGTTTATTAATGTTCGGGTGGCTGTTTCATCACTATTCATATTGTTGAATTGCTTTTATCACTTTAAATTATAAAAATATATTGTTTACTAGGTGTTTTTAGAACATAAAGCATAACCTCTCTAATTTTTTTGTGTTTGCCACCTAAACATGGAAAAACCTTTTCAGCATTGTGCTGTATAAATACATTTTAAGTGATATATTTCTCTTTTAAGTTGTTTGGCTATGTTTTTCAACCAATTTCACTGGTGAACGTCATAAAATAAACTTTGCCAGTGCTCACGAAAACTTTTCACTAAAAGCTATGAATGTATTTCAGTTTTGGTGTTCTGTATTATTAAATTCTTTCATTTTTGAAATTACCTTACATTTCTGTGAAAATGGTTTGAAAGCCGTATTTTGACACGTTAAATTGATTGCAACGAATACTGCTACATAACAATTTTTTTGATTCATTAAATGTTTTCTAAATAGCTTGTTTTTGTATGAAGCCAACAAAAAGAAAGTAAGATTATGCTCTTCAAATAGACACTATATAAGCAACATCTTGATCTCATCTGTCTAAACAGTGTTTCATGTGTTCTAGAGATGTTTAGGGTTCCAGTGTTTAGTTTTCCATACACTATACAGCTGGAAATTAAACAGTGGTGTTAAGTATTGGAGTAAATGTAATGTGACATTTAATTAGTTTACATTAGTTACTGTAATTATGAGGTAACACACCCAGTTTCTGCCAATCTCATGTTAATCTTGAGTACCTATACAGTATTGCATTGCGATGGTTAACATGATTCTTCACAGAAATATACAAAAAAAGAAAATGCAATTTAAACACGAGTAAACAAATTCGCTTCTTATTCTTTGACCAAACATAAATAATCAATAATCAAGTTGCAAGGACTTAGTAATTATTCTCATTGCATTTTGAACTAATTATTTCAAGTTCACTGCACTTGAATTTGATTTTTTAAAGTGAAAACAACATTACGAGCTTACAGTGTATAGCAGATTTGGCGAGAATTACTGAACAGTTATCAACAAAACAGCAGATTAATTAATACTGTTTTATTATGATTACAATTAGACACGGCAGTCTGCTATCTGAAATTGTGACTTTCATGGAAGAAAACTTGTGAGCAAAAATGCTAACAGGACAGAGGTATACCAAGACATAAGTGGATAGTCAGTAAATTTGTGATGGTCATGTTTAAAGTGTCCTGTTGTAACTTTAGGCAAGGCAAGGCGAGTTAATTGTACAGCGTATTTCATGTGCAAATGTAATATTATATACATTTAGCACTGTAAGTAACTTAATTTCATCTGCCTTTATATTTATAGTTACATTTACATTTTCTATTTAGCAGATGCTTTTATAACAACTTACAAATGGAGAATTTAACATTTTGGCTTTCAACACTAGGCACAGTATACAAAGCTAAGTTTACAAACAGAAATAGTTTTGTGAGTTTTTGTGAACAGTTGGCTGTAAAAGAGTTCAAAGTGAAGGATTCCTAAGGACTTTGGACCGCTCAAAAAACAGCTTTGAATAATCCCAGGTTTAAAAATATATTTTTATAAATTGAAATAATTTAAACAATATTTGCTGGGGAATATTTGTCTATCAGGTACTAACCCACGTACAGTATATATTTACATTTTTACTGTACATCTGTAAAGCTTTACAGTAAGTAGATTCCCGGTTCAAACCCCGGCTGGGACAGGAGGCCTTTCTGTGTGGAGATGGCATGTTCTCCCTGTGTCAGTGTGGGTTTACTCCAGTCTCCTTCCACAGCCCAAAGACATGCAGGTTACGTTTATTGATGATTCTAAATTGTCCCTCCCCCAACTTGTGTGTGCTTCAACTTGGAGACTGACTTGATGAACTGGTTCTCGCCATGAATATAGCCATAAATGCTGGAAGGCGAAAATAAAGAAAGAAATGAATACATAAGGAAACAAAAGGAAACAGTAAAAAAATATAGGGCTGTAGGGGTGCCAAGTTGCCTGCCACTTAGAGAGTATATCAACAGTTATTTAATTTTCCATTGATGACATCAAGGGGAATTTATGATATGATTACCATTATTTTCATTAGTTACGTTGTTAATATAAACAATTCAGCCCACCAGAAATTTTTAGCTCACATTTGCTCTCAGTTTTAATTACTTTGTAATGTATAGGCTAACTTGAACCTCAAGCGCTGGGCTGTATTTTTCATATTACACCACTAGAAGGGGACATCGTCAAAATATTGCTCCAAACGTTTCTCTGTAGATATAAATAACTTAACAACATACCATAGTTATTTTAAGACTTGAAATGCCACTTCCATCTTTTGTCATCTAATGCAATAATTAATGCTATCATATGCTTCATTATTGAATTTAATATAGGCATAGAATATAAAACCTGCTAGCAACATGCTTTCATTATGCTAAGTAAAACAATCACATCTGCTGTTTTTTGCTACAATATGAAAATAATAACATAAAGGCCTTCATAAAATCTGATATATACTGTTTTAAAGTTTGAACATTTAAAAAGACATCAAAGCTTGATAATTGATTAAACACACCCCTAAACTACATTATGCTCTATTACTGTTGGAAGTGGATGATTACATTTATGACCACATTTATTTGAAACAAAAAGTAATTCATAGAACACTTTGCAAGTTGTAAACATTGGTCCAGGAGCACGTCCGGTTTCAGTTTTTATTCATTTGTATTTTTAAAATCTTCCATATATAGTTAAATATTAAAGATATTTGTTTAATATTTTAAAATGTTATGTACTTTTTGATGTATTTTATAAATGTTTATATAACTGAAACAGGAAGTTGAACCAGTGTAGTTTACAGACGTTAAAGAGGTCTACAACATTATTATTATTATAAAGTAGCTGAAATCATATAAAGATAAAGTTGTTAGGCTTTAAGGTACACAGCCTTTTAATCGCATTTGGAGTGAAAAAAATGTACATTTAGTTATTAAAATCATTTTTAACAGCAGCACAAGAAAAACTAAAACATGCAGACATTTTTATTCAGCAATTAACAAACCTATTCAATGATTCTGTTTCCAATGAAGATTAATTTAACAGTACAAATGGAATTACCTGAAAGAAAAGACTCAACAAAAAAAAACCTTAAACATGCTAACCTGTTAAAAAAATTATACACATATATAATTCTCCCCTCCCAAATTTTTTTTTGAAAATGGTTTGATCTTCATGTCCAGTGGTAACTGAAGTTGCTGAAAATCTTTCAATTTTAAAATCTACACTAGTTCTTAGAGCTCCGCACAACAAAAAATCCTTCAACCCTCTCCATCCATTTGTAATAGATAAAGCACTCAATTTTATGTTTCCTCTGCAAAAGAAAAAGAAAGAAAGGTTTTACTGAGAATGCTAAAACAAGAACAGACAGACAATATTTTTTATAACACTATATAATGGAATGCATGTTTGCTTAAAAAACATGAAGGTTAGGGTTTAGAAGATTTCCATATTCAATAATAACTTACAAAGAGCAAAAACGGATGTGATTATGGTGAAGAACTATGTACAAAAATTAAATACTAATAATGTACAGCACATTAAGAGAATTACAATTGTTCATAAAAGGCAAGTTTATTAACATGTGGCAAGTTGGAACTTCATTACGTATCTACAATCACTAGTGTCTCCCCTCTCCCGGAAGTTTATTACATTAGTACATCAGAACACCAAATCTAAAGTTTATGTCGATCTGTGAAGGACACCATATACATGACAGATTCTTCGACATTAAATTCTGTCACCGTGGAGGTCAAGTAATGATTGATGATGGGATAGTGATTAAACTGCTTCCCATCTATTTCCATACAACTGAAAACTTCTAATTCATTGCTTTGTTAATACCAGATAGAAGTTAATTAAAGTAAAAGGTCATTCAAAATGAAAATTCTGTCCTCATTTTCTATCCTCAGGCATCCTGTCATTCTATGACAATTTTTTGTGGAACATAAAATGTGCAGAACACTGACGTTTCCGTAAAGTAACTGTAGATGGGGATGTCCTGCTTTAAAAAGGACAAAAAGCACCAATGCATATGACTAAATTCTGAGTTTTCATGTGCAATGAAGACAACACTTCATTGTCGGTCACATGTAAAGCTCACACAAGGACAGAAGGACTGCTTTTATGGTGCTTTATGCAATTTTTAGCCTGGTAACATCTAACCCCATTCAAGTTCCATGTGTGAAGTAGTAGCTATTTTATTTGAGTGCAAATAAATTACGACAGAACTTTCATTTTCGGGTGTACTATTCCTTAAAATCTGTTGGAGAACGTAATGTTTATCAAGTCCTTGAGTTTGGAGAAGAATGGGGACAACAGAGCAAAAAGCAGACAAATCTCACACTTAATATTTAGACCTTTCTGAATTGCACAGGCAATTAACAGCAGTTCTCAAAGTCCCAAAACCCAAAAGATTAATGAAGGCATAAAAATATTATAATGCTAATCTTATTTCAATAGGTCCGGATATTTGTCATACTCTAGAAAAAAAAATGAAAAAGGGGGAAAAACCCTCAGCCCCTTTTACGCACCATTATTCATCAATAACTTTAATTTCAGGAGGGAGAATTTTAACTAGCAAAGGGTTTCCCTGTGTCTTCCTTGCCTCTGTAAGTTCTCTTGCCATGCGTGAAGGGCAGGTATCTGTACTTGACCATGTGCTGTAAGAGAAAACACAAAACATTGTCAAAACTAAGTGGGGGCAACTCAGGAAATGCTCATCAAAATATTCATTACAGCACTGTAAGTCACTACGAGTGAAAATCAAGTATATTACACCAGGACTGTGTTGGATCAATGAAATCACTTAAATTAGATATAAACAAAATAAAAAATCTCGCAAAATAAAAATATTTTATTGGCAAACCTTGATTTGACGTTTCATGGTGATGCAGAACAGCATGATGAAATACATTACAAGAATGGGCCAGAACACCGGCACATCAAAGGCTTCAAAGAATGTGCAAATCATAGCGATGACAATGCCTTTTGTTGCTGAATGCCTAAAACATCAACCAAAATTAACACACAGCAAATATGTACTTGGAAACAATACAACACTGTTAATCCAGACAAAGTCAAAAGAGCATTTCTGTGGGCTTGCTGTGACATACAATTCACAAAATTTGTTAACTTTATACTGGAACTGGAAATCCAAAATGCAAAATTCAATTATTACTCACTCAAAATTCCTATCGGCATTAGAATTTTAGGTTTAAAACAGGATTTTTAAAGGGAAAAAGAACTTGAATCTGCCTGTTTATTACAAAAACCTGCCTGTTTATTACAAAAAGTTACCATGTGGCTTCAGATGGAATTGGAACAACATGGGTTACCCTTTTCTTTTAAAGAATAATGCGTGTAATGTGGCTGGCTTCATAGAGTATACCTTAGGTGGTTTGTGTTGAATTTATTTCAAGTAGTTTAGTTTTAGGGTTAGGGGATAGAAACAAACCATTAAGGAATGTCAGATTTATTCTTATAATTACTATTGTGGTGTTTTTTTTTTAGAAAAACAACAGCATTTTGTAAGATCTTGTCCAAACTTACTCTTTTAACAGGAAATATGTTATAACATGAGAGAAATCTGCACTTGACAAACTTTCCAGAGGTCTTTGAAAACATCAAGTGACAACTCACCAAAATTTAAATTCTGGCAACCTCCTGATGAATGGCCGAAACTCTTCATTCTGTTTTGTGGGTAGTGCTGGACCTTCATCTAGATATAAAACAATACTCCCTCAATAACCACTAAATAATCAGAGAGTGAGGAGGTGCATAAGCAGTTCAGTTAATGAGGCAAAATATGAGTTTACTACTCTACATGCAAAAGCCAGTTCTGGACTTACCTGGATCATCCATCAATGACGGATCCACTTTCGGTGATAGGAAAGCGATGAAGAGGTTAAGGTGGTATATCCCAAGAGCATATGTGACTATATACCACCCCTAAAAATAACACAAACACACAACAAATGTTTCTAAAATTTCAATTATGATTCATAATCAGAAATGCTTGATTTTACAATCAATGAAACACAAACATATATGGCACAATTTCAAAATGATAGCCGACATATCACAGTTAAACCAAAGCTTAAGAAAAAAATTAGAGAAGTACTCTGAATGCTTTGTGTCATTCCTATTGAAGAAAATGAGGATTCTGTATTACTAATAATAAGTGCAAAAAAAGCATGTTTTACTGTAAATGTGGATACTTTTGTCAAATACAAAACTATCCGTACACACAGGACTTTTAAAAAATCAAGTCAAAATGTGAATAAAACACAGAAAAAAATATACATATATATTTGAAAAGAATTTATAGGCAAACAGTATAGCGAATTCCATGCTTTTACCTGTAAAATATATACCCTGATCATATATATGGCCGTTAGAATAAGAGTGAATGCCCATCGGACAGCTGAAAATGGGGTTGACTTGTCCAACCATGACTGATAAACCTGAAATAAATAATAGAACAAAACACTGTAATTCCTTGTCATCAAGTAAGTCAATTTGTGCTGGAATCTTGCTTGCACAGCCGCACCTGCCCAAGCCGTTTAAAGAAGTTTCCAACCGCTGATGGTTTCCCATGGATGGACTCACCAGTACTGTCTCCTTCTGACATTCTGTCTGTGAATTTGAAACAACATAAAAAGATTTCCATTTATTATGCGACAATGAAACAAACAAATATACTCTGTATCAGAATTGGACTATTTGTATACTTCTTCAAATGCAGGGGAAACATTTTGATTTTAGGGGGAAAAAAAACGGTTGTAAAAACCAGAACATGCAAACATGGCATGCATTACAAAAATGTTTACAAGCCAGTTGAAGAATATCACAGCAGAGCTACACATTTAAAATAGTTTATTTACAATAAATAACCTTGATGATTACTTATTTCTTGTTATTGTATCAATTTTCTTGACTTTGGTGGTGTACATAAACTGTGAGTTATAGGTCAATTACTTGTGTAATAAAACGTGTTGTGTGATGTTTTATTGACTCCATTTTGAAATACTGAGGTAGTTTTTAATTTTCAATAACCATATAAAAGGTCTGTGGATGATGCTGTCAACATGGGACTGCACTTCATCCTTCAGCATCTGGACAGACCAGGGACCTATGCGACAATCCTGTTTGTGGACTTCAGCTCCGCTTTTAACACCATCATCACGGACACCCTTCAGAGTAAACTGGCACAGCTCCCCACCCCTGTCTGTCAGTGGATCAACAGCTTCTTGACAGACAGGCAGCAGTTAGTAAAGCTTGGTAAATTCAAATCCAACACCTGCACCATCAGCACTGGAGCTCCTCAGGGCTGTGTTCTCTCCCCACTGCTCTTCTCCCTTTACACGAATGATTGCACATCTAAAGACCCCTCTGTCAAGCTCCTGAAGTTTGCAGACGACACCACACTGATCGGCCTCATTCAGGACGGTGACGAGTCTGCTTACAGACAGGTGGTCAAGGAGCTGGCTGTCTGGTGCAGTCTTAACAACCTGGAGCTTAACACGCTTAAAACTGTTGAGATGATCGTGGACTTCAGGAGAAAGCCCCCTGTTCTCCCCAAACTCACCATCATGAACAGCACTGTGACTGCAGTGGAGTCATTCAGATTCCTGGGCACAGATTTCACAATTTCTCAGGATCTGAAGTGGGACACATACATTGACTCTATTGTTAAAAAGGCCCAGCAGAGGCTGTACTTCCTTCGCCAGCTGAGGAAGTTCAACCTGCCACAGGAGTTGCAGAAACAGTTCTACTCTGCCATCATCGAATCCATCCTCTGCATTTCTATAACTGTCTGGTTCAGCTCAGCTACCAAATCTGATCTCAGAAGACTACGGAGGGTAGTCCGGACTGCTGAGCGTATCATTGGTACAACCATCCCCACTCTCCAAGAACTGTACTCATCCAGAATGAGCAAAAGGGCTGGTAAAATCACTCTGGACCCCTCACACCCAGCACACTCCCTTTTTGAACTGTTACCGCCTGGTCGACGCTACAGAGCACTGAGCACCAGAACGACCAGACACAGGAACAGTTTCTTCCCTCAGGCAATCCATCTTATGAACACTTGACATTAAACGCGGAACACACAACTCTATGTTACATTATTTATTCACCAAATTTGCACATATCAGACCTGT
Source organism: Triplophysa rosa (assembly GCF_024868665.1). NCBI lineage: Eukaryota > Metazoa > Chordata > Actinopteri > Cypriniformes > Nemacheilidae > Triplophysa > Triplophysa rosa. Next base: position 2,880,938 of record NC_079906.1, on the reverse strand, counting down.
ACATACATAATTGTCTATATTGTATATTGTGTTTTTGCTGTTTTGTACATTGCCTATTTCTATATTAATGTATATTATTATTTTTTTATCATCTGTGTTCTGTCCTGTTGCTGTCTTTCTGTTGCACTGTGGAGCTTCTGTCACTATAACAAATTCCTCGTATGTGGAAACATACTTGGCCAATAAAGCTCATTCTATTCTATTCTATTCTATTCTAAAAACCACCGGTTTCCAGTAATTATGTCCTGCTCATCTACACATGTAATCTGAAATCCAAGAGACAATAACCTGACAAAAAGTCAGCAACTAAGAGGTTTGGAGTGTAAGGTAACAGTAGGCAGAATAAATAACAGCCCCAAAAGATAATTTAGATTAAGAAGACAGAAGACCTAGTGTGGTGCCTCTCGCAAAATCTGGATTCTCAAACCAGTACTTCAATTACTGCTTTTGTATAACAGTCTAACGTTACTGCTTCTGTTGCTGAGGGTGGCCCCACATTTACCTATATGCCTTATATTGACGAAACTGACATTTCTTATCCAGATCCTAGTCTTGTATGTGAGATATAACTCGAAAAGTACAGTGAATGCAAATGAACATGGGCAGAGGACGTTTCAGTTCCGGTATATATTGGTAATATGTCTCTTCTTACCGGAAAATCACCTCGAGAAACTCTTGTCGTTTAAACGTTCACAATTTATTGTCATAAACTTATTGATAATGTAACTAACAGCTTAACGATTAACACATTCCAGCTAAATTGCTAATTTAGCATCGGTTTAGCCGTAGCTAAGCGAATCCTTAGGACGCAAAGCATGCTAGTTACTGTAGTTTCAAGAAACCCCCATTTGTATTGAAATTAAACAACGACGGCAGGATACTGTACTACAATCCCCTACATCTTTTAGCAATACGTAAGCCTAGGCGGAAACAAACTGGCTGTAGTTTTTTTAAGTCAATGCGGAACAAAAGTCTATGTAGATCACCTTGAGAAAGAACTACAAAGACCAACAGGAAGGCAGAAAAGTGGACAACTCACTTCCGGGGAAATCCAACCGCAAGAGGTAAACTTTGCTAGCACTAAATAATATTGTAGATTACACAAAGCATACTTTTGTAATTGTCATGTCATTACACAAACATCAAAACCAGACGAAACATCAACGCACTCGTAGCGTCAAGCCCTCTGAAAGGTTAATGTTATATGTGAAGTGACAGAAGATATAGTCCTCTTACCCGGTTCTACCGCTGTGTCACTCTCCGACTCCGACTCCGATGCCGATTCGCGCGGTCGTCGCGCCTGCTGGTGCTCTGTGTACACGTCAGTGTTTCTGTGATCTCTGATGAGTCAGACCTGATCAGTCGAGCTCAGACAACTTGCAACCCATCACCGTGGTAAAATGACATTTCATTGTTATTTTTATCTTTTAACAACAGTACACTTTATTTAACTTAGAGTCAGGGAATTACCCAAAGCCCAAAGAAACAAGCGTAAATATAATTGAGTATATGAAATTTAGCTGATATTTTTAACTTCTTTACTTAGAAATATGTATGCCTTTTTAATCCAGTGACCCCTTGATGGATATAATGGGTTTACATGCGTAATTATGCTTTGGTTAGAAAGATATGAAATAATTATCCTTGGTATGCTGTCATATTTTGTTGACATACTAAATAACATTATATATTATTTTTTGTAGTTTCACATAGATTTTACATTACCGTGGTAATAAATTATATTTAATATTTATTTTTAACTTTAAATTATTATGTAATTTTGTTTGATGACCAATTTAATATTCAAAAAAGGATATCTAACAATAATTAAAAGACCCACTAGAGTACCATATAGACCTACAGCCTACTATATTGATATAATCATCATAAGACATTCATTATTGTTGATAAAAAAAGATTGAATGTGCATTACATTAAAGATAAATGTTTTATTTCTATATCCAGAATTGTATTATAGCATATCACTGACCGACAGTCCACAGCAGTGTCTTTTGCAATCAAGATGGTCAAGGCACTTTATATGTGTAGGCCTAATACAGAATACATATTGTTTAAAAAAGCACCCCATATGCAATACAGATAATTATATAATGATAATGAATAAATAAACTCTATTCTATTCTATATTCAATCTAATTTGTCAATCTGACCGGTGTAGATTTGTAATCAAATTGTCTTAATATTTACATGTTCCTTCACCTTTATTAAAACATTTGTTTTGAATAGTTAGGATAAGATTGTTAACATCTTAGAAAAATGTTAAATATACATATCAAAATCATATTTTTTTGCACACTTTAGCATTTATTTAAAAAAGAAATCACATTACATATTTTAAACATGGCAATATAAAAAAAGAAACAGCATTACATCTCTTTGATGAAACCACAGATATTAACTATTAAAACATTTCTAAAATCTGTAATTGTCAAAATGACAGCATGACATAATACTGACTGATATTAACTGTAAATATAACATTGTTTACAACATCCTAAAGCCATAAAGTGCCTTAATGTACATGATGGCATTTAACCATCATTGCCAATAATAAATCCTTAATTAACCTCACCTGCAACCCTTTTAACAGCACCCAATATTGTAAAGGGTATATTCAACACATGAACAACAATGAACAGTATTGTTAACACTAGTTACATACTTATGTATTTGCATGTTGATCATTGAACGTTGTACCTTTGACTGCATTCAACCCACCCAACCCACTTAACTATTAATGTTCAAGACATGGGCCCTTAGTTTATGTCATACAGACATTTTCTGCTTACATGTAACATGCTAGAAAATGATAAATTGAAAGAAATTTGTACACATTCATGAATGGACAATTATTACTCCCTGGAACACATTTCTGCTTTCTTAAAATTTTCCCAGCTAAAAAACATCAGGACAAATAAGTTTTGATGAGTTCGTATTATATTAGATGTGTGGGTCAGCTGTACACTTGTTTTTTCTAATGGTAGCAAATTATATTACTGGGCCCTCAAAGAATAAAAAAAACATTTAACTTGTCTTCCTTAAACCAAATTATTGATGGAATCTTACAAAACCTGTCATGTCCTTGTCATATTTCACCCCAGAACCAAAACAAAGAAGCAGAAAGAAATATTTTTTCTTAAATAAAAGTAAGCCTTTTTTAAGATCATTAAAATGTGGTGCATTGTGACATAATTTACATTACACTTAAGCATAAGAAAATCATTATTATTATTGCTTTACAGTAGTGAGAATGGGGGACAATTGTCATGAAAATGGTCAAATATACTATCATTTATTTATAGAAAATTCTGGTGAAATCTAACTTGGACATTTTTACATGAGATTTACCCTAATGCCTCGGCTTTTCTCAAGTGAGGCACAGTTTTGCAATTTGATGAAGCATCCTGAAAACAGAAATCATTAATACAATAAAAAAATAAAACATTATAGTGACTACATTTTGCTTACTGAGTAACAACGACAAATTATACGCATTATTATAATATAGCATGATAAATAAAACCTTGTCCTGCAAGGGTAATACTACAAAACCTATTCCCAGTCAACAACATAAAAGAAAATTCCTAAAAGATTTTTTTAAATGCAGGGTAAAGCACCATCTAATAAAATCATTTGAAATATATATATTTTTTGCCTCATTAAACAAAACAAAACAAAACAAACATTAAGAGATTTACACTTTGCTTACATTTATGACATATACTCATGAACTTGTATGGTACTGTGACTTATTATGTATAGTATGACACTGATGACATTTGGTAATGAGAGAATAGTCTTTCCTGCAGTTCAGCTGTGTCAATGCCAAGGTCATTGGTTTGTTTCCCAGTCTTTTGAATAAAATTGTCTGCCAAATTCATGTAAATATAATAATGATCCCACCCACAGGTTACACAATGTCTTTTGAGCTAGCCATACGCAACACATCATATTTATTTTGTTGTTTTAATAAACCTATAACCAGAAAAATAATTAAAGAATGATTTCAGGGATTTCACTTGTGGGCACTTATTCTTGCCAGTTTGAACATACATAGTTCAATATCATCAGCCAAAAGCCCAAAATAAATAAGGCAATGTTGTTAAATCACACACTGGTTTTAACCATGTACATGTACAACTACAATATGATGTCCCATAGTCCTAATATTAACGACTTGAGTGAAGTCATATCGTTTTCTGTCTGTGTTAAGTAATATAAGGCCACAGCTGAAAAGAGAAAATAATGCATTTGAACCTTTAGCAGCACAATGAGGAGCCACTAAATCATGCCTGGGAAATGGGATTGTAAATGACTATGGTGCCTCTACAAAGCACTAGCAGTACAAAGCACTTGTACCGTATAATAATTATGTGTAAAATAATTTGTTGTCAAATATGGAAGTGCTACTATGTGAAGTACACACACAAAATAATATAAACTGTCCATTGTAGTTAAAAAAAAACACATTCAGACAGTATGAAATGCAGGGTAAACTAAAGACATCATCTCTGTGGATCACCGTTCCTTCTCAGTGGACGTTGCTTTCTGCAAACTCTTCTTTAATGGAGTGCTTGTGTATCCTGCAGTCTGGCATGTCAAAACCAAAGTCAGCCCATTCTTCGCCCCCCGTGGACCCTCCACGGTTTGGGATGGTAATAGTGTGACGCACTCTAAAGTGCACAGCCTCCATTACTCGCTGACGCTGCAGTTCTCCACCAGGCCCGATGGACATAGTGGCCATATTACTGCTGGAGCGAATAAGCTGCTGGCCGTAATCGTGGCCCTGCTTCATGTCTTGCAGGCCCCTCCAAATCGCCACCCGGAACTGCTCAGGGATTTTCAAGGCCCCAAGATCCTGAGATATAGAAAGTGAGTTTTACTGCTTTGTTCATACCAACTTGCAACGGTTAAACAAGATGAATATCATGATAATAGGTGATTCTTATAGGTTCTGAGGAACCTCAGAAATTGTGGCCCATTTAATTGAAAGATCTTGCAAAAACTACCATATTAATCATCTAACTATTAAAAGAAAAATTTGTCTCCATGAACATAAAAGTCATCCATAATCCATCATGAATTTTGTATGTGCATGTGTCACCACCACACACATGTAGCTATTTGTTCCAAAAATCCTGAGATGACGTTTGATGGTAAAAGTCGAAAGGGTGGATGGATTTACAGGTGTATACTACATGTATATGTAATGAATAATGCAAAGGCATTTGTTTATCACTAAAGAAGACAGTTTGATCTGACCGTGTTTTTTTTGTGATAATGACATCCCAATTATTAGATGACAACTCGCCAAATAAATATATGGATTGAGTACATTGGTGAATTGATTAAATTATTATATTACTTTCTACACCACTGTTGTAGAAAATCATTTCACTGTATGAACATTTTGACTGAACTGTAAGGTACCTCCATTGTAAGAGTCTGAAGGTGGTAAACACTCTGGACTCCCTGCGACGTGAAGTAGTCGATACAGTTTTGGCAACCCAGGTTGGTTAAGAAACTGTTCAGAGACAAAAGGAATCCCACTGAGACCAAGGGGCTGCGTCCTGTGAATTACATATTCACCCATGGAGAACATAACAAGCAAAGCACCATGGCATTTGCAGCTTACAATGATTATTATGTACTGATGGAAGATTAATAAAAATGGTTTTAGCTAACAAAATATATTAAAATAAATAAATGGTGTAATAACAAAGCTACATCAATCACAATACAGATACCAGAAACAAATGCAATGCAGTCAAATACACTTAGCATGCAATGACTTCTATTATTTTTTTCCCAAATTAAAACATTGCAATAAAGATCATGCAATTACATTAATGATGCATGACAACTTTTTCAGTGCATCGATCCTTTTATTATAAATAATTCACCATTAAAAATGATTTGCTTCATACAATAAAATCCAAATATTTGGAAAATGTAGCAGATACATTCATCAGACAGTCGCCAACTGAGGCATACAAAACTTCAGGAAAATGTGACTGTGTTGTCTGCAACATCTGTCGCTTAATTATTTATCACTACATACAAGTTGTGATTTTTAAACAAAAACTCACAAATTGTGGTTGCTATTGCGTAAATATGTGACACCGATTACAAAATGGAGATGCACATCTTAAAAAACTGCCATCAACAGGATTTTTAACGGAACAGTAAAGGTCACATGATTTTTTTTGCACAATAAGTCACTACATTCCTGTTTAGTTTTAGGGTGTGTGCGTCTCCGTTTTGTATGTTATGCTGTATCCTTATTGTTGGATTCTGTTGGATTTGGCATAAAAGAGACTATGTTGAATTTTTTGATACATTGAGAGTAAACGGAGATGGAACTTTACCGGTAATAGTCAAATGAGTGACAATGAAGTTAATAAAACAATATGATGTGCATGGAAAATTACATTTCGTTTTAAATGATTCACTGCTACCAAAAAATTTGCATTTTGAATGATAAAATCCTTTTAGGATTTTCGGAATTATAGGACAAAAATTCTGATGTGAATCAGGTAAATAGTGGAAAGGCACTCAACATGCAATGTGCTGAGTTATGCTTAATTTAAATATGCAACTAAGATCATTAAAAGAAAGAAAGTTCGAAGGTTAATATTGAAAAAAGCTTATAGTCTTTAAAATGCAGATTATAAAATCAAGTACATAATATACATTTCAGAGGTCTTCTCTGCCAGCAGAGAAATATTTAGAATGCATTTATTTTATGTCCAAATAGGGAATATCGTAGAAATCTTGCTTTGGCATTTTAGCAAAGCATTATTACAATTCCATGACTCTGACTTTATAAAGATGAACGATTAAATCAAGTCAGAATGGTTTTGCATCTAAAGGGGGATATAGTCACAATAGACCTTATTCAGCCTGCCACCCTGATCATTTCAAAGCGAGGCTGGGAGAGATAGAAGTGCAGAGGCTGAATTACACTGCATTGATTCGTACCGGAATGCCATCAAAACAGAAAATACATAATTTCACTAATTTCCACAGGATAAAGAACTAAGGGTATTATCACCTAATTTTGAGATAAGAGTAGTGCATTGTCTGTTTTGGGCACTAGCCTGACTTCTGATGTTGTAAACATCTTCATATTTCTTTAAATCACTAATCTAGAGCTACAATGTGATATTTTATGACAACAACTAAATTTACACCTACAATTCCCATTGATTACAAAAAAAGTGTGTGTCAAAATGTTTTTCTAAGCCAATTTTTTACAAGAGCATTGACTGGGATCAACAGAAGCCAAGTAAATCCTAACTAAATAATAGCAATAAAATCTCTATGTACAGGCGATCTCGTTAATAGCACATTATCAGCATACCTGTCATTTCTCTCAATAAACTGCCAGAATGCGGTGTGAACAGACGAACGCTCTCCAGGGCTATCTTATCAAGAACGGACAGATGGGGACTCCTCCCGGAACGCAATCGTGAATAGACGGAGGGGACGCTCATGTCTCCCAGATTCTGGTACCCAAATGTTCACAGGTATGGTTATCAGGTCATGAAAAGTTCATGAGAAACTTCATGGAGAAGTTTTCTGGAACACTCTTGTGTTCTTTGCAATCTAAACCAACTGGAGACATATAGGTCTACTATATATTATGAAATATCATACTGTGGAAAGGTAAACGTGTCTAATATCCAAATTAGATTTTATATTGACAATGCACTATTCTTGATGCTAAAATAATCCTTGTTTTCCTTAGTTCTCTGTCCTGTTGAAATGATTTAATTGTATTTTCCTTGTTTTTGAAATCATCCTGGCGGCAGGCTGAATAAGGTCAACATCAGATTTTAAGTACACAATAGGGAGCCCCAGAGATGACATATTTTTGTATGCAAAACCTGGAAAGCGAGTTAGCATTTTAGGACTTCCGGTTCCATCGCTCCAAAGTCTATGGGTTTTTTGAATTGGTTTTTGCTAAATCGCCCGAAATATCACCTGTGGTAAACTGTGATGATCTGTTCTGTGTTCCCCTGTTATTTGGTTATGTTATTTCCTGTTGCGTGCCATGTTTGTAGTCCTTTGTAGTTTTTCTTGTTAATTAGTTTCCCCAGGTGTTTCTTGTCTCCTTTGTTACCCCAGTGTATTTAAACCCTAGTGTTTCCTTTGTCTGGTGTCGGTCTTTGTTTTCACAATTTGTTGGATTACCTTGGTTTGGGTTTTTGTCTTCTATTATTTCATTAAATAATATTAAATGTTACACTGCACGTGGATCTGCTTTCTGCCTGGTTATTCATCGTTACAGAAAGACAGACCAACAATGGATCCAGCAGTCCGTTTGGCCCGTTTACGTCAAGGTAAAAATTTCCTGGACATTGCATGTTACTCCAAATACCAGGACTGTGTGCTCATAGATTTGTTCTGTGACAGTCTTAGGGCCCTATTTTAAAGATCTAAGTGCGTGGCCTAAAGGGCACGGTGCAGGTGCACCCAGGCAGTGGCGCCCCCAGGATTTTTTTTATGGGGTGGCACAAGGGGCCAGTACAAATCTTAGGGTGGCACATTAAAAAAAATGTATTATGCCTGAATCTAATGGTTAAGAGTTTTGGCATTGCCATTAATACTACTGGGATCATATAAAGTTATTACTAGTCTTACGATTTAATTTCTAATTTAATAATATTTTCAGTGTTTGATCGATACATGCTAATTCGCTAACTGTTCTACATATATTTGACTATAAAAAAATATGATAGTAATAGATGCCAAAAACTGCAAATCCAACAATTTAAAGATCAGCTGATGGAGTAATGTATTAACCAAACATGTATAGTGATCGATCAAAATGTGAGTATGAGCAGCAGAAAAATTCAACTCCAATGCCTTAGCGACTAGCTTAATCTCAGTTAGCCAACCCGTATTAGAGTTTGATACAATAAGTTTTATCATACAATAAACCACGTTTCACTTACTAGTTTGTGAGTTTTGTCTCCAACCCTCTACCCCTTTCATGCACGTGCGTGGTACTGCGGCTGCCCTGCGCATATTAGTCGCGGTTTCGCAGGTTAAACAAGAGAGGAGGGGTTGAGATCGTATTCTACATAACACATTATACAAGTTTTTTTTAAAATAGTGCTTCGATAATGTACATTTTAATTAATAAATATTAATACTATTATTCTAATATAAAAAGTATATATTTTTTAAAAATCTCATTCTGGTTGGGGTGCCAGTGATTTTTGGGGGGGCTCCCCCTTGGTGGCGCCACTGCACGGGTTGTCCCGATTCTCTTAATGAGTAATGGGTGTTTTTTGGGCGTAACGTGTAGTAAACCAATCAGAGTCTTATCTCTGATTCCCTTAAAGGTACAGTGCGGGATGTTTTGTATGATCTATTAACAAATGCAATATAACATACAAACTGTGTCTTTACATGTGTATAAAAACCTTACGTAATGAAAAGTTATGTTTTTTTACCTTAGAATAAACCAGTTGTATCTACATAGGGAGCGGGCCTATCTACATGGAATTTGTTATATTGCGCAGCCATGTTTTGTACAGTAAGCTCTAACAGACAAACAGCTCTACAGAGCACGTTTCGTATATGTTGTTGGTCTTCGTGTGTTTTTTTAGACGCAGCTTGCGTCATCACTGAGTTGAAGACGCACTGTCGGTACACGATCCGGGATGCCTGCACGATCCGTTCTGCGCATGCGCATAATGACGTAGTAAACAACGTCACTGTTTCCCTACACTATTGACACGCACAAAGTAGTAAGTCGTAGTACTGAGAGAAGGAGGAGTCGTCGTCTAGCTGAAGCAATTGATTGTTCTGTCTTAGAAGTTTTGATAAAATGGAGGACCATGCGTATTGTGCACAAGAGCCGACAGAGCGTGAATCTCCGTCGTCAAAGAAGCGCAAACGTGATGCTGCCAGACGAATTAGAGACAAACGGCGGCAGAAATCCAGGATAAACATCGGTGTATCTATTACCAGATGGAAGGCACTGTTGAAAGACAAATGTTTTCAAGGCGACGCAGAAGTTGCCTGTTTTCTGCTAGACTGGTAAGATAATTCAACATTTTCAATGTTTCCACTTTTTCAATGTTTACCAAACAACTGTTTTGTTGAAACGGTAACGTTAGCATTTTATACAAATGGCCATATAACCTCCGAATAATAATGTTTTTCCGTCCCTGCGGTACGTACTCCGGTTGTTCCTGACTTTACAAAGGGGGAGACAAACGTCTACTAACTTACACCTAACTGCCTGTCGCTGTCAGATCAAACGCTTTGAACAGCGTTGCTATTTACGATTAGCTAACTTTAGTTACTTCACTACTCTCAGCGTGTACTAGATAGCACGCAAGAAATATATCTAATTATAGAATTGTAACAGTAACTTTCGCAATAAAATACATGTTAAATGATTAATTACGTTAATATATTGCCTTACCTTTGCAAAGAAACATTGTTGCTTGTATCACGTCTCAGTAGACGACATCTTTTTTTTACTGTTGCAGCCACCATCGTAATTCGAAAGGGAGGGGTGGGCAAATGACTCAGATATTCGTTGCAAAACTATAATACAACGCTAGTGGCCGCTGATTTTCAAGAACTGCGCCTTTAAAGAGCCAGTTGCATTCGCGCCATTGCGGATTCGCTATTTACACGGTGGAATTTGCAAGAGCAAAGACTGGACACTTCTCCAGAGAGGAAACGCATCTGCTCGTGCGTGAGGTTAAAGCGCGCGAGAAGACCATCTACAAGAAAAGCCATATTTCTATCTTGATGTACACAATAATCTTTTACATTGTAATCCATTCATTTTTTTATATTTGGCATGTTTGTGTGCTCCTGCCCATCCCTCTGTGTAATAAGTAAAGTGAAAGCGCGTTGTGGAACTGCACAGAGGCACATTTTCTACAAACGCGCTTTTTAAATAACAAAAATAAATATTGCTTTAGACCAGGTTTGAGTTGATCTTTTCAGTGTCTCAAAATAGCAACGCGCCAACATTGCGCCTGAAAACACCTCTTTTTTAGACCAGCACACCCATGGGCGCACAACTGAGCACTAATGCATTTGTTATTTAAAGCACCTGGCGCAGGATGGGAAAATGAGAACTGCGTCAGGCTGAAACTAGCAAAAACACCTGCGCTGCGCCTTGCTCCGCATTGCGCCAGGTATATGATAGGGTTCTTAATGATCATTTCAACCACATCATCTCCCGTTATGGTCCTCGAGGGTCTCTGGCCCAATTTATGGACTATGCTTTACTGTCTTGTTGCTCTCCCTTCACCGTTGGTGAGGTGAATGAGCAGGCTGCCCCAAACAATTTTTTGGGGGGAGCAGTAAGCCGGCTGTTCCCACTTGACGGTGGCCACTCCGTTCGTCATGGTCGCCAGTCCAGAGTCCCCAGCCGTCATGGCCCCCAGTTGCAAGATGGCTGCCAGTCCAGAGCCCGCTCAGAGTTAGCTGACAAGATGGTGGTTTCAAGGCACATTCAATGCGTCTGGTCTCTAACCTGGAGGATACTCCTCTGGCGTCTGTGCAGGTGGCTAGTGTCCCTAAGGTCCCTAGCCCGGTGGTCCTGTTCCTGGACTCAGCTCTACTGGTTGTGGTTGCAGCCTTGTGGTGTGTCTGGGCTGTGTATTGCTCTTCTGCTCCGCTCCAAAGGCCGCTGACAAGATGGACACTGTGGACTCTTCCGTGCCAAGTGCCTCAGTCAAGATGACCGCTCTGACTTCTCATGCCACACTCAGGCCTCCAGCCCTGCCTGTACCTCCATGTCGTCCAGCCCTGCCTGCGGATCCATGGCTTCCAGCCCTGCCTACCAAGCCCAGGCTTCCAGCCCTGCCTGTCACGCCCAGGCTTCCAGCCCTGCCTGCCACGCCCAGGCTTCCAGCCCTGCCGGCTCCGCCTCCAACTCTGCCCTGGACTCCGCCTCTGCTCCATGGCCCTAGCCCTGTTCCCCTTCATGGGCCTGGCCCCCCATCTCGCCCCCTGTTCCGCCTCCACTCTAGCCCTCTTCGACTGTTATTTTGGGGAATCTGGAATTTGCCCTTAGAGGGGGGGCTCGGTCATGATCTGTTCTGTGTTCCCCTGTTATTTTGGACTCTTGTTATTTCCTGTTGCATGCCATGTTTGTAGTCCTTTGTGGTTTTTGTTTAATTAGTTTCCCCAGGTGTTTCTTGTTTCCTTTGTTACCCCAGTGTATTAAAACCCTAGTGTTTCCTTTGTCTGGTGTCGGTCTTTGTTTTTACGCTTTGTTCAGTCGTTGGATTACCTAGGTTTGTTTTTGTCTTCTATTATTTCATTAAATGTTACACTGCATGTGGATCTGCTTTCTGCCTGGTTACTCTACTCCATGTTACATAAACAAAACCTCTAAATATTTTCACGTTTTATCCTATGACATAAAACACACCAATTATAACCCGCTTATGTTTTTATGTAAAGCCTTATTGTGTCTTAACGACGGTTGCTAAAAGCGACTTCTTCCATTGGCAGGGACGTTAGGCGTCATCACGCTTATAAAGCTCACAAATAATGCAACATGGGCACAAGTCTCTTAAAACTTAGATGCGGATTTATTCACAGAGTAATTACTTGCCAGGGAAAACATTTTTAATAAAGTTTGAAAGAGTTGTCAGAGGCTTAGTGATGTTGATATCGAGCGACCTTAATTGTAATCTGTTTATAGCATAGTGATTTTTTTCTTCTGCAGATTGTATTTCGGCTTCAAAAGTAACAAATGTGGTGTTAATTTGTAAAGATTATCTTGATAGACAAAACGTGTAAACATCATAAACCGTTGCTAATCACAGAGCTTATTTTTCGCAATCTTCCAAAAGTCTATGGGAAAAATGCATAGGCTTTCGGTCGAGGGAACCAGGGCGCTGCTTACTTCCGGGTTAGCCTACAAAAATACGTCATCTCTGAGGTACTGAAGTATCATGGCCAACAAAATTAATAACGCTACTATGTTGCAATATCAGCCAGATACGGGCACTAAACTGTTTACAATATTACGTGTATTAACACGATATCAATAATCATGGCTATTAATATCATGGTGATTGTCAATACTGGTATGTGACACCCATAATATAAAAGATTTAACCAAGAACAAGACGACCTGTAACCACTTTTGATAACAGACATCATATACAGTACATTCATTGTTTGGCTAATTTCAATTGCACTGAAATGAAAAATTCCAGTAGGAATCTATTGTAACTGTTGTATGAATCTTCGGTGTTGGCAGAAGACAAGTTCTCTATATCATATACAGTCTGTATACAGTATGAGTTTGTGTGAAAGAGATAGACAGGTACAGTAAGTGCTACTGCAGGGTGAAGTACCTGACGAGGCTGGGGTCGGGATTGTAAGGTGGGGGAGGGGTACAGTGAGAGGTGGACACTATAGACTGGGATGAGTGGGCTCCATTCACATCACCATTAGTCTGCATGTGGTGTCCACCCAGCATGTTCGTACCTGTAAGGGAAAAATCAGCACAGATAATTCTACAGTAAGTTCAGCAAATCATGTCAGAGTCATTATATTTATTTATATAAATACAGTCAAACCAGAATTTATTCAGACACTGTCAACATTTCTCACATTATCACAGTTTATCCACTATAATTTAAAAAAGGGCAATAAAATATGACAAGAACTCAGAGTTTAACTGTGTCAGAACAAATTCATCTTGATAATGTCAGGTAACTTTGATAGAAAGGTATAAATTAGGTTGAATAGCTGTCAGCTGTTAATTTTAAGTACCATTAGATAATACCAATTTAGGGCAATCAATTACCAAGTAATGCTTAATTTTGTTCAGTCTGTGGTGTAAAAAGGTCGCATTAGCAATTAAAGAAAAAAACACTTAAGCAAAACATGGTCAGGTCAGCATCTGAATAATTTGGTCCCAAATTTTTATCAATTTACTGGTAGTCCACTTTATGAAGCATTCTTGGGTATAATATGTCACAGTTTACTTTATTTTGCTATCTTCACTTACATGACGGAACTACAGTGTCCTGCACCCACTAGTAAAAGATATCAAAAATTATATCTGGTGTCATAATAATGTTTGGTTTGACTGTATTTTCATCAAAACATTGATCAAGATCAGTTAATCCACAAAATGTATAATTAAATTGATTGAATATGGTAAATCAATTTATAATTAAACACATTTATAATCCTGGTGAATAAAGTATAATGATACTTACCATTGAATGGGTATGCTTTATATAAAGTCATTAACATTTCATCTGAGGATTCAATGGCTGTGATACATATCATATAAAAAACTATTTCGATATGCTGTTAAATGAAGTACTATTACATTGAACCAAAATCTTATTTCTTGTTTGCAAGGATTTAAAATAGAAACATCCATACAGTAATATCCACATGAAACACCCCTGTAAAAATGATGCATCACTAATGAACTTATATCTAATAAAATAAATCATCTCTGTTGAAAAATCTTCAACTTACCCATATGTGACATGGATGCAGAGGGCCCTGCGTTCTGCTGAGTCTGCTGTGTCACAAGCTGGTTGACTGAGGGAAGCTTGCCGATGGGCCCATGAATCTTATTCATATTCATGTTATTGAGTGTGCCATAAGTTGATGGAGAGGCAACTTGACCCCTGTAAATCACATGACCCAAATAAAATCAATATAATGTGACACTCTATAAAACGCTAATACATATACGTTCTCTTAAAGAATTATTCTCTAAGAATAAGAGCAAATCATGCATCATTTTAAAGTCCTACTGCGGCCGAAAATTGTATTACTTTAAACATATCTTGAGAATCAAAATAGCATATATAAAAGTTTTTTTCTGTGATAATTTCGTCATGCCTTAAAATGACTTTAATGTAACTCTACACCTTTTCCACTGCTAAAGTTTCTCAATGTACTCGCGAGCTGCGCAAATTTTAGAGCAGGTTAGAACATTTACAATGCACGTGGGAGCAGCGTGTGCTTGCATTGTAGAAGCAGAGTTGAAACAGCAGTGCAGTGATCGTTTCAGCCTTGAGTCTATCTTTCGGACTACTGATCCACGCAGTCAAATGTGTTGATATGATTGGTTACAGGTTTATGACGTTTATGCCTGAGGCAGTTTTATGAGAAAAGTACTTCGCAATGGTTTAAAGGGGTCATATGACACGGCTAAAACGAATATTATAGTTTCATTTAGATGTAATGCAATGTGTATACACGATTTAAGGTTAAAAAACGCTGTATTTTCCACATACCGTGCATGTTTGTATCTCCTTACTTGCATTTGGGCGGTTTTATTCAAATCATACCACGAACTGACGTAGATTTGTGGGGGTGTGGTTACATGAGGCATTTCAGGCAGGTCTGGGTGAGCATTCGCGTTTAGATAAAATGCATCTTTTGTTCCGACACTTAAATTTTTGCAATTTTACGTGTCTTAAACATGCATGGGCAAATTATAACACACCAAAGACACAGAAAAACACGTATTCATGCCATATGACCCCTTTAAAATGAAACCTTTGCATATGGTTTGTCTTAAAGCATATTATAAACACCACAGACATACAAACAACATTAACAACTTGATTTTAGCCACAGAGGGACATGAAACATAAAATTCACTCCACAGTTGGCCAAGATAATTTATGAAAACAAAGCTGCAAAAAAGACAGAAAAAAAGATCTGTTTAGAAATGGTTACAACATCACAACAATGAGCACCTTAGCATATTAGCATCAAATTATGCTATATTATTGCTGTAAATGATGAAAATGGCATCTAAAGACTACTTTTATCATATTTTTGTTCTTCGTTGTTTTCTATACAGATGTTTTATTCATTTGCAAGTTTCCTCTTACAATCACGCTAGGGTTCCCCCGAGGTACTAAAGGATGTGTGCACATTCACACTCTTTGAAAATAGTGGTGAGGAACCAAAGCGTAACTTTGAGTTACAGCAGTCAGTTCAGTGTTGTGGCATGAGGGACACAACATCTCTTTCCCTCAGGGGGACAGAGGTTACAGTCTTAACCGAGGCGTTCCCTTTCTGTCACTCACTCGATGTTATGTCAATGACATGACACTAGGGGTTCTTATACAAAACACTACAGCACTTGGACTGTGTCGCTAGAGCAGAGAGCGCTCAAAGACATCATAACCTTCCAGTGCTAAAAGTGAGGTGCCTCGCTTATCCCGACACGAGTAGTGCTCAAAAGTCTGAAGCTCTGCTTGCAATCCAAGTACAAATATAAGGCACATACATAACAATGACACGGTCCAAAAGGGAGTGTTGGGAACTTTGGGGACATAGCCTGTCTTGGACCTCAAGATAACGTGAGAATCACCCAGCCCAAACTCGAGGCACTCATTAGTAACACAGAACATCCATGCCGAGGAGTTCCTTAATCTGGGAGAACCAAAGCGGGCAATGGGAAGTTTTGGGGAGGCAAAAAGGTCCATCTGTGCCTGACCAAACTTCTCCCAGATGAGCTAAACTGCATGGGGGCAGAGTTACAAATGCAGTCTCCACTGTGTAACCTGTTGTGAAAGTGCATCAGCTGCACGACTGAGGTCTCCGATGAGTAGGTCACAGCGACCCGAACATCTGTTAACTTCACAGGAGGAGTTAGCCACATTGCAGGCAGCGGCCCATCCACACTCCTGACACGGCGTGCATGTTGCAAACTGTGCCCCAGCCTAAACTTGAGGCATCGGTTATAACTATAACGCACTTTAAGATCTGTTCCAGTGGGACTCCAGCTCAAAGGAACCTCTGATCCATCTAGGGGCTAAAGACGGGTCGGCATCTGTGTATAATGACCAGCTAAGGTCTCCTCGGGACTCGACTGAACTCGTCATAGAGATTGAGTACATTTCCACACAGAGAAAAGAGATGCTCTGCATGGTGAAGAGCTTTCTCTTTTCCCAATTGATCTGAAGTCCCAGTTAGTCTAGGTGCTGAAGCACCAAGTCCTTATGCATACACAAATGATCTCGCGAGTGGGCCAAAATAAGTCAGTCATCAAGACAGTTGAGAATATGGATGCCTTGGGAGCAAGAGTGGCCTCTGCAACCTTGTTGAATACACGAGGAGACAAGGACGGACTGAATGGAAGTATGCCCTGTGTCTAGGAAAGATCGACACATGAAAGTATGCTACCTTCAGGTCTATCGCTGGGAACTGATCCCCATGTCGAATTGCTATTCAAAATGGCATCCTATGAAGGGCTTTTTCAGGGTGCGCAGGGTGTGTGTGGTGGGTGGCTAACCTTACCTTTTTCTGAGGAATCATCTCCATCAGAAAGCAGTCAATCACCTTCAGATCCAGCAATCAACATTTTATCATCATCCCAGGCTAAGAATGTTACAGAGAGCCCATCCTGAGATAGACCCATTGCTTCTTTCACTAGCTCTGACGGAGAGAATGAGCGTGAAGGGCAGTGGAAGGAAAGTGGGAACTGAACCACCGGGACGCTTTCCACCACACTCCTCATAGTGCACACGGAGCTCACCGAGCCAATCGAGAGAGACTGGGTTGGGGAGTATGTGCAACTAAGTCGAGAACCATGACTGACATTCTAATGCACATCCACTTACAGCATGAACCATCCACAAATGCTGTCTCAGCATGTTGGTACCCCAAGTACTCGAGACCGGTATCATTGCTGTCAGTGGGAGAGATAATGGCCACATCCAAGAACACAGACATGAAAAAACATCCAAAATAACAATGCACGCATTATACTAATCTGAGAAGAGCTCTTTTAGATGGAAAAAAATTCTGTTAAGACTGCTGAAATGCCCAGGGGATGATGTCTTGTGTTAAATAATGTGTAAAATATCCAGCATAGAGATTGGTTAGCTGTGAAGGTTCTGAAAAACAAAAGCTGAATGAATGGTCTTTTCGCTTTTATAACCATATGTACAGGGCGGAGCCTGGCATGCAAATTCCATTTGCCAATATCTTAATGGCCTTTTGAAATTCAGCTCAGTGCAAACCACTAGTGTCACGTCATTGGAGCTGTAGTTGCAACCACACAATTTTGCGATGCTGTTTACGAATATTCAATGGAACTGTGGTTTCGGGGAATGCCAAAATGTTCTATGCCGTCAACAATGGAACTTGCGACCAAAGTTAGCTAATGATACTTTTATTATTTACAAAACATTTTTTAGAATTTACAATAGATTTACAAAGAGTCTTTAAGGTAGGGAAAAAGCTGCTTTTTTAATTTTATGTTCAGTCATAGAGGAAGAAAAGAGTGTTTCTGACGCTGAAAACCTGGACTGACATGAATACTTCTTTATTCAGAACTTCTAAATTCAGACAATATTCTTCAGGGGAAAGCATTGTAAATACTCTAACCTGTTAACATTAGCGACAGAAATACATTTTTGTATTAAGGTATGTGTAAATAAACACTCACTGTCTCTGCAGGAGCTGTTGCTGTTGTTGTCTGTAGGAGTCAACTAACTGTTGTGGTACAAAATCCACAAGCTCCAAACTGTCCTTTATCTTCATAAGGATGTCAAAGTTTTCCCGGCCACGGACCTTCACAATAATTCAAGGTTATTAGAATAACATAACAAGAGGTCCTCTGTAACAGCCAAACCCAGTCACAAACAACAAACATGAAATGATTCCATACTCACTGGTATGTAATACATCTCCTCTTCTCCATGTCGCCTTTTCTTGATGTTGATAGAAGGGCCTGTTAAATTGGCTGGAGTCTGTTTGAAATCTATAAAGTCAAAAACAAAGACTCAAAGGTCAAGAGACTCACACAGATAAACATAAAACGGCTTAAGAGAGAATGGGAATGTTTGAGTGAATGGTTGGTTGGGCTTTAACCTTTTGGAAGATAAGTTACATACTTTCTTAGACTTGTTTTATTTTTCTAAAAAAGTAGACAATAGATGACTTCCAACCATAAAATCTAAAAGGGATACTCCACCTAAAATCCATGACATAGTTAGTACCTTTTAATGAGTACCTTTTAATGATTTTGTTATCATAAAAAAAAAACATGTGACTAACTTCGTTTATTTGCATTTCCATTTTTGGCCACGCTTTCATTTAGAGCCTGTTGTTCTCTGAAATGATCTTCATCTGCTTTGCGATCTCGGCCTGGACATGCACAAATTCGCCCCTCAAATGAACGTCTACCCAAGACCTGTCCGCTGTGGAGAGAAATGCTAAACTTTAGCTTTGACTTTCACCTAAGATATTACACTTTATCTAAAGCATTTCGTGGTAACACTTTACAATAAGGTGCTATTTGTTAACAGTTAGTTAATGCATTAACTAACATGAACTAACAATGAACAATACTTCTACAGCATTTATTATTATTAATTCATGTTAATTTCAGCATTTACTAATAGATTATTAAAACGTTGTCACTGTTAACATTAGTTAATGCACCATGAACTAACATGAATAACTGTAACTGTTTATATACAGGAAATAACATTAACAAGGATTAATAAATGCTGAAAAACTAAATTGTTTATTGTTAGCTAATGATAGCTAATACATTTTCTAATGTTAACTAATAGCACCTTATTTTAAAGTGTTACCCATATTGTCAATTGTTTCATAAATTTGTACTGTGTATGTAGTACTAGGTCAAAATAATTATTAAAGTACTTCATAAAATATTTGTACTTTTAAAAAGTTAAAATTAAGTTTTATGTGAAAGGATAGTAAAGCTCCAGCACTCACTCTCTTGTCTCTAGCGTGATTATGATGAGGATAGGCCTGCGGTTCATTCCACCAACACAACTGCTGTTGCACATGAAATTATATAGAATGGTTGTGAACTCAGTCCCCACCTTGAGAAACACAAAGGTACAAAGAAAAGATGTTAATGTGCAGTTGCAACATTATTAGATTACACTGCACAAAGCATACTACCTGACAAAAAACACGGTTACCCTTAGAAGTGGGTCCCTAAAATTAAACCGTATAAACATGGTGTAAGGGTGTTTTTACACTTGGTCCTGTATAGGGGTCTGAGCACGGTTCGCTGGGTTTTTGGGCCATATGTGAACACTTCAAACAATCTCAGACCCTTTTAAGGTGAACCGAACCGAGACCATCCAAGGATGATACATTTTCATCTTATGGTATGGTTTGCTAAAAACGTCCCTTGTGAACACCAACTGATCCCTTCTCCCTCTCTCTCCTGATGAGTAAATGGAACTGTGTCTAAATAAAGTGCAATGTCACATATTTCTCAACTTGGATGGCTGATTAAAGCTGTTAAAAATGTTAAAGATGTAAAACGCTAATTTAATGCTTAAATAACTGTAAAATTTACAGTGTTAAATTTACAGTGACCTACAAACTCTTACTAATGCTAACTTTTACAAACATTCCTAGGGATCAGTACCCAAAAAAACAGTCTGAACAAAAAAGTTTGAGTTCCCATTACTGCTTAAAGGTCCAGTGTATGAAATGTAATGGCATCTAGTGATGAGGTTGCGAATTGCAACCAACGGCTCACTTCACCCCTCCCCCTCCTTTCGAAGCACTACGGTGGCTAAGTCCAGTTCTTTTAAAGAAGACCCATGTGTGAAAACACCCTTAAAGAGGACTCAACACCCAAAATTGTCATTTAAAAATATGAAATGTTACAATTAAAATCTGCGCTTTAAAAGTAAGACTAGAATAATACCAGACTTTCTACAACACCAAACCCATAAAAACACAAAATACAAGAATACATGTGCCCTTAGGTGGCGCCAAAAGTTTTGTATTTAAATAAGGGCGAAGAAACTGCAAAGAAATTAAGGTGGCGCCAAAAGTTTTATATTTAAATAAGGGCGAAGAAACTGCAAAGAAATTAAGGGGATAACTATCATATTATTGCTCAGAATGATTCCTGGGCTATTTATATCCAGTCAGAACATGTTTAGCATCCTGAACTGTGTGATCATTAAAAAATAGCAGAGAGTTAATAAAAATTAGGTCAGTGCAGTAAGAATTGTGTAACACTGTTCTGCAAGCGACGCCATAACTAACCTGAGGAGCTTCAAATGGTACTAAAACACTCTGTCGACCTGTCACGGGGTCGTCCACGTACTGACACAAATTACTGCCCTCCACTCGTATCAAGTGACTTGCAGGAGCTGTTTGACCTGAAAAAATAAAAACACTGCTTAATCAGAGTTGGAAAGAGAATATATAAATATATATATTTGTATGTATTTCTAGCATTTATTGTGCTTTAGTATGAAATGACTATGAATGCCATTCATCGTAAATCACTGTGATACATTTTTACATTGTGATTAAGTATACTAAGGGTCACTTCCCCCTCCCCCCAAAAAAATTTGTACCATAGAAAGCTATGGAATCTAAATATTTAGAATACTCAAACTATAGAATATCGCAAATTTAATTGTGGTAATTATAGTAAAAACAATGTAAGATCTTTAAAGTATTCACCCTTTACCTAGAATTTGTAAAAATGTTCTCCAGTCATTCTTCCTTCACCCCAAAGTATTTAAGGAGTTCACATCTATACTGGATTCACTTACATTTTACAATAAGGTTGTATTTGTTATTTGTATTTGTTTATTAATGCAGGAACTAACATAAATTAATAATGCATTAGCACTTACTAATACTTTTTTCAATTTAAAAGTTTTGTATCTGTTAACATTAGTTAATGTACAGTGAACTAACTTTCGTATTTGTCAATTGCATTGACATTAACAAAGATAAATAAATGCTGGAAAACTATGGAGGACTAAACTTGCAAAAATTATAAATAAATGAATGTATAAATATATAAACGAATAAATGTAATATGAAAATAAATACAGGAATGAATGGTTTGATAAAACAAAATAATTCGTTTTAGCTATTATTGATCTTAGCTTTAACTTTTCTTTTCATTTTTTAAATTGATTTATTATTTTTTGTGTCCATTTTTAATTATTTTTTATTTTATTTTTTTATTTTTAGATTATTTTATTTATCATTTCCTTTTATTTTTACATTTATTTATTTATACGTTTATTTATTTTTATATTTATTTATTATCGCATGTATTTATTTCCACTTTTATTTATTTATTCTTGTATTTATTCTTACTTTTCTGTGTCTTGTATGATAATTAGATGGGTTGGTCTTGCCTACTATTGGTTCAGCGTAGATTGAAGCGTTTGATCGATTACTCTTGACTTGTTTTGGACTAACGTCACGTCACTCACTGATCGTTTGCTTCGTGTATAACGTTAAGTAACTATGGCGGGCGCACAATTAGCTAGAGAGTTACAGCATTTAGCCAATGAAGTCGATAACCATGCATCAAATGACTATGTGTCATTCAGATTAGATGCATTTATTGAGGATTTATTACAGATTGACGGAGAGATAAATGACAAAGTTCTTCAAAATCTGTGCGAGTCAGGGGGTGCTAAGGTGGTGACCAAGTTCCGGTTACAGGTCCTCTGCCAAAGAGGTGCATGAACGACCTCAGCAGATTCGTCGATTCTGAAAGCACAAGACGACTTGATATTAAGATGTCTAATAAACACAGACTTTCTTGTTACATGATTTTGACATTCTTGTTAAGATTGCAAATTATTGGTATGATCGCCCGTAACGGCTGAAGCGAGGTGAAAAAATAAATAAAGCGATTTGACACGGGATTCGTACCCATACAATAAAGCGAGGCAGCGTGTCACTACGGTAACAATCACACTAAGCTATTTCGCAATGCTAGCTGCTGCGGATCTTTGCAATAATATCAAGATGTCACACAACAATATGCAGCTGGATGAATCAAGGGAATATGCCCGTCTTAACTTGTGACCTCTGTGTTATTTATCTCTTATGGAATGTAGTTTACGAGTACCGTTTAGTAACCACGTCTTTTTAGAAGGAATGGTTTCCATTTGATGGCCCCTGTAGTGAAAGAACGATGCTCATTACTACCGTGTTAACTTGTGACTTAAGTTCACTATGTCTCAATTCATTTACATTATGTTACATCATGTTACATTAAATCTTTACGCTTTTTCTAACCGAAAGGCTGCTTATAACTATCACTTTGACAAAGCGTTAGCTTGCGACTTCGGTTTACAAGCTCATCTGTGTAGTTAAACCTTATTACATTTTGTGCTTTATGATTTTCACCAGTTGAACTGTAACGCCACCATAGCACCCTCTGACTCGCACAGACTTTGAATGTGCTGCAAAGAGGCTAACAACCGAGGGAGAACTTTGTCATTTATCTCGCCGTCAATCTGTAATAAATCATCAATAAGTGCATCTAATCTGAATGACACACAGTCATTTGATGCATGGTTATCGACTTCATTGGCTAAATGCTGTAACTCTCTAGCTAATTGTGCGCCCGCCATAGTTACTTAACGTTATACACGAAGCAAACGATCAGTGAGTGACGTGACGTTAGTCCAAAACAAGTCAAGAGTAATCGATCAAACGCTTCAATCTACGCTGAACCAATAGTAGGCAAGACCAACCCATCTAATTATCATACAAGACACAGAAAAGTAAGAATAAATTCAAGAATAAATAAATAAAAGTGGAAATAAATACATGCGATAATAAATAAATATAAAAATAAATAAACGTATAAATAAATAAATGTAAAAATAAAAGGAAATGATAAATAAAATAATCTAAAAATAAATAATAATAATAATAAAAAATAATTAAAAAATGGACACAAAAAATAATAAATCAATTTAAAAAATGAAAAGAAAAGTTAAAGCTAAGATCAATAATAGCTAAAACGAATTATTTTGTTTTATCAAACCATTCATTCCTTTATTTATTTTCATATTATTACATTTATTCGTTTATATATTTATTTATTTATACATTTATTTATTTATAATTTTTGCAGGTTTAGTCCTCCATAGAAAACAGTATGGATAATTGAAATGAAATGCAATCTTATTAAGTGTTACCCTGATTCTTAAGATTATTAATGTCTTATTTACAGTAAACATACTGTATATATGATTGAAATAATTGCAGTTAAACAAAAAAAGTCTAAAGTTAAAAGTGAATGACTTTTATGTACTTTCATTGAAGTCCCGTCCAAGTTCATGGTTAGGGCAACGCTTGACCACTTCTGTGACGTGTTCAGCCTTCTTGTATATGGGCATGGCTCGTATCACACTGCCATTTGGGGGGGTGGAAGCCAGTTTAATCTGAATCGGACAGGTCTTGGCGATCTGACAGTACAGTTTCTTGAGCAATGGTGAGTACTGTGGGAAAAAAAACAGAAATAAGACTTGTAATTTAAAAGCCTCAAAACAGGTAAAGACTGCTGTGAGTTTTTTTACAGCATCAAATCACACTGTAAAACTTTTTTTGTTTGCTGTAGATTTAATGTACAATTTTGTTTTAAGCATAAACTTACCTAGTTTATATATTTTTCTTTCATAAAACAAGACAAAATATTTTGGGTCACTTTTCTTATGTAAATGTATCATAATTTAAGAAGTTTTAAATATTTTTACAGAAAACAAGAGAAAAATGCTTAGGAAGAATGTCATTTTTTGCAGTGTTGCTGTGCTAATGCCAGTCTCTTCTTGCTCATTTTGAATCTCAAAAGTCAAAGTGTTTTGATTTTGATTAAAGTAATGGAAAACAGTACTAATTGGAAAGTATATTAAGTAGTAATTAAATCTACAGTAAGTTACTGGCAAACCTGCTGCAAAAACTATACAGCAAAGTTTTACAGTGCAGATACGGTTAGACCTACAGGCATATGAAGACTAGCTCAACATGGGATGAGTCTCCTCGTCATTAAAATCTCACACACACAAACTCGCACACAGAGCACATGTCAGAGCTTGTCGAAAACTATAAAGATATCCCAAATATTCCCTCCAAAAAACCAAATGTACAAGCCTTCCTTGTGTGGACTTGTATTAATGTGATTCAGATTTTATGAAAGGGAGATTGTAGGCCAGGTGCAGTAACACTGTTTGCACTTTATACATATATAATAATTTTTTTGTTTTCAACTCATGAAAGATAAATTAAACTGCTGAAAAGTACAAATGACATAATTTAGAAACTTAAATTGACTGAATTTACAGAATATTAGAAAATGAGTATATAAATGAGTAAAAAATTACAGTAAAAGAGTTGCAGTAAAATTGTATAATCTTGTTATATTAACTATAACTATGGTATAACATCACAACTAGCTCACATACTTTCACTGAGAGATTATGTATGAGAAAAATATAAACACTCTTTTAGATGCACAAAAGCAGTGTTGGATATAGAGCTGCATAAATCATTGGTTATACTGTAGATGTGTGAGAACAAGATGATGTCTTAACACATCTATGTAACAAAGATACTCAGAACATCTTTTTATTGTTTTACACCAACCCATTAATACTTAGAATATATCCATAATTTATGATAATCTGGTTAAAAGCAGGGTTAAAAAATAGTCTGCCAAGTGTAAAAATGTAAATATTGTGGTTAGGGTTAGGAGTGTGTTTGTTTTTTTCTCATACATTATCGGTCAGTGAAAGTGTGTCTAACAATTTAATAATAAAAAAAGTTCTTATTGGAACCAAAAATAGACTTTATCAGTTCACATAAAACTTTTATTTACTGTAGAAGTACATGCGCTTGCAAGTGTTATAAAGTGGAATAAGACGGCAGGCCAGAGGTACGTAAGCTTTGGAAAGGCACACGTTTGGGCAGGTTTGCCGGCCTAAGTGATAATGATGAGTCTGACAGCCTGATAGACATGTTTCAGCATGCCACCCACAAATTCAGCCACCCGCAAATTCTGTCAATAAATTCACAAATGTGCTCCCTATGCTAACAGCTGTGAAATTGCAGCCAGCATCCCATTGGCAACTATCTCTCCTGATATATGCTGTGGGAAAAAGATTTTCTACATTAAGAAATGTGAAAATAAATATAGAAGTGCCTATTTTGGTAAATCTGAGTTTTAAGACATCATTGCGATGTCTGCAAGGCACATGAGATTTTTATGTGATTTCATTTGTGATTTCTTTCTTTTGGTTGTTTTATGCCAGGTATGAGTAAGTTTGCTCTTAAATTTCTGTATGCCCTTTTCTTTTCTCAGAGGAAAGTATAATGATCTAATGAACTGCTTATACATTTAACTTACTTAACATACATAAAACGTTATTCATTTGCTGCTAATGAAGATTTTGCATGTACAAGTTCACAAGTATTTGCAAGTACAAAAGCACTGATTACATTTATTTGGTCTTTCACATTCACTTTAGGTCTATTTGAAACAGCCTCTCCTGAGATCAGGGTACATTGTTTTTTTTTTAAGAGTCTGACTTTAGAGTTGGCTGCAGTATAGTTGCCTGACATGTGGAGACAGGTATTCATTTTAGGGAGGGGCAATGCTTTTTCTTAAAACAATTCTTGTTTAGTTAAAGTATCTCACCTTAAGAACCAAAAGACACATTTATCTTAAAATTGTAACTAACGTGAAAATTAGTTGTCTTATGTATTTTATTAGTTGTTTTTATTTTTATTGAATGGCAGTTCTCTGAATTAAGCAAATTGAATAAAATAGAAAAATAATTAATTGAAAATAAATATATATAATCTAAAATATAGACCTACATGAATAACAATTAAGCAATTATTAGATAACTGTCAGTGGTGTTAGATGAAGTTAACCATGCAGTCACATAAGCTATAAATGAAAACGCATAGCAAATAAGGCTGAACTCAACCAGAGGAATGACAGCCCACAGAGAGAACAAAATACTTTTTTTACATCCATAAGCAAGATTAGCATGCAGCATATGCCTGTGCGTTTTCATGCTCTCATCAGTTGCACTCATAGGTTTTATTTTGGAAGGAAGGATGCGCTGGCTGTGGGGCGTGTTTATACCCGCTCACTGACTATGAGGGTAAAATCTACAGTACGAAGAGCAGCCGCAAATACCCTAGAAGCAAAGACATGCTCAGACCTGCCCTACTTATATGCCAAGAGTGAAAAAAGTGTTGGGGTCTTTATTGGAAAAGCTGAGGTGTCAGAACTCATTTTCATCCCGTATGACAACTCTTGCTTTCAGCCATGATGTGTGTTTGAAAGTGAGCTTTTAAATAGTTATCCCTGACGCATTATTTGTTTTTATGATTCACAAAAACTAACTAATACCAAAACACAGGCAAAGGCCTGTAAGCAGAAACAGACATGATTCTGGAAGCAAAATGTAAGTGACACTGACAGCATTGTTGTATTGTTTTTTATTATTATCTTTTGTACTTTTTAGTGAAGAGAATCATATAGGAGCTCACTAAAAGGTCATTTTAGAAACATACAAAGCAGTGTAAATGAAAGGGGTTCAGTACCTTGGACAGAGACGAAGTATTCAAATCCCATATTGATCAAATTTGAACTTTGATCAACTGGCTTAGATCACGTTTAGTAATCATATACTTTTCGTTTAGCAATATAGTATTAGCAGCAATTCTCCTATAGTGAAGCACTATATAAGCAGAAGAGAAAAGGGAGGAATGGAAACAGGAAATGACACAAATCTTACTCAAACTTTTATCACCACATGGGCACCATGACTCAAAGCAAAAGAGAAAAAAATTCCCAACCTACAACAACATGAGAGTGAGCAAATGGTAACGCAATGCATTGTATTTCTGAATCAACTAACCCTTTAAATGAAAGGTTCGGGAAGTGCAAAACAAGTTATTAAATGGCAAAGCAAACTGCACATTTGAAAACACAATACCAAATCTAAAAGCAAAACAAAAACTTTGCTGTCCAAATCATGTGACTTTACCAGTTTTATACACACACTGAAGCATAAAGTACAAAGCAAAAATAAATACGCTCATCATTAGAGATAAACTACATTTACAGGCCCAACTGGCAGTACTATCCATCCATTCGAAATTTGTGTCACCAATCATAGCATGTTGATTTAGAGGAGTAGTTCACTATTAAATTAAAATGTCATGATAATTCACTCACCCACATGTCATAGAAGCCGTCCGTATGTCTATTTCTTCTGTCGAAAACAAATTGAGGCTTTTGAGGAAAGGTTTCCAGAGTTCTTATCCATATAATGGACTTCAATACGGGGCTGTTGGTTAAGGTCCAAATTTCAGTTTTATTGCAGCTTCAAAAGGCTCTAAACGACACCAGCCGATGAATAAGGGTTTTGTCTAATGAAACGATTGGTCATTTTCCAAGAAAATGAAAAATGTATATACTTTTTTAAAGATAAACATATGGCTTGCTCTGCCTCGGAGGTACTCCAGAATGGGCGTCCACAACTTCCGTATTACGCAATCACGTTGGAAAGGTTACATAAATTACCCAAATTTATTAGGTAATTAGTTTGGTTTAGGTAGACTTTACCCAATTTCTTTTAGTGTGTTATAGCTCATAAATTTAGATACTTTTTACTCAAAATATAGGATAGAATGTACTCTAACCAAAGTGAGTGCAAATTGTTACCTCACTTTTATTGAGTAGATTCTATAGGTTGTTTTTTACGGTGTACTCACAAGCAATTTCAAATAAGGGTTGTTGTTGACTTACTATTTTGCTTTTAGAATTTTTTTTTGCAAATTTGTAATGTTTTGCCAGTTGTTATTTTATTTTGCACTTTCCTTAGTTTTTTCTTAGTTTGAAGAAGATTTTTAATCGTACTTGTCACTTAAACCCTCTTTTAACATGTTAAGTAAAACAATAAATGCTTGAACAATTAATGCAGAATATTGATTTGAAAACAAATTGGGATGGTGAAGAGCTGTGGAACACCGTACCTAACAAGTCACAGACTGTTATTCATGAGGTTTACTAGAGGAGTGTTGTTTTCAGGGAGCAATGAGAAGTATTTACGGATCAAGCAGATTACAATCAATATGCCCCCATGCCTCTCCCTCTCCCGAGGCTACACAAACCCCAAAGCACCATATTACAACCCTTCAGATTGTAGTCACCTACCGCTAACACACTAATCCTAAATATCCTTGCAAGCTTTTTAACTGGAAATTCCCTAAATTTGAGAATGGATGATATCAATCTTTCATACTTTTTCTTTGGTGTCTTTATGAGGATAAAGTAAACAGTTGGACTTTAGAGTGGGTGGTAGAGTGAAAATAAAAGCTGTAGCAAAATACTGTAAGTAAAAAGACAAGCAGCATCTTGTCTTCTTGTGATGGACAATCGACCCCTGTTCACAGTAAAAAAAACTTTTTAATTTTATGGATGTCCTTAAATTTAATTGGCTTCATTTCAAAATAATTTCAAATAACTATAATACATTTAAAATGTTTTTACACAATTTGACTTTTTTGGCTTTTAGTGTATTAGCATTAATGTTTTATCACTTGTTAGTGTTTATCTAAACGTTGATATAGACCTCTTCAGATGGTGTAAACAATGCTGGTTCAACTCTGGTCTAGAATAACTTCCTGTTTCGGTTCTTTTACACTAAACATTTGAACAAAATACAACCAACAGAATATTTATAACCGATTTAAAATATTAAACAAATATCTTTAAGATTTAATTATATGTGTAAGATTTAAAAAAATACTAATAATAAAAATATAAAAACTAAAATGGGAAGTGCTTCTGGACCAATGTTTACATCCTGCAAATTGGTCTATATGCATTTCAATCTACAGTCTTTCTCTTTCAACATACTAAAACATACCAAAAGCTTTGATGATTCATCTTGCACTTTACCTTGTACATGTTAAGTCGCAACGTTCTATTTTCAATCAAAAATAGGCTATGTCACAAAGGACAAAAATCTTTAAAAACATTTTTTTCAACATCAATATCTATTTTATTTCCCTAGGCCCTATAAAATTATGTATGTGAAGCCTATATTAATTTGATGAATATGACCAGATGAATGTGTAAATCTAAATTACTGTACTGGAAATGTTGTTATTTGCTTACCTTTTTAAGTCATGTGACAACCATTCAATAGCCCTCATTTAAAAATGGTTTTCAATACTGCCTATATATGTTCATATTTTTCATTTAAAATAAAAATAGATGACAGATAATAGGGTTTTTGAAAAAGCTTTTGTATTCTACATTGAACTGGTCGCCTCATGGATACTACTTACTTTATAAACACTCTGTTTGTTTGCAAAAATAAGTCAATACAAATATGTGTGAAAATAGGATATTTTCACAATGACATCAATAACTGATACATAATAAGATGTATTGTCATATAAGCCAGTTTAACATGAAATTAAGTGCACCCATAACTAGGCTATATAAATTCACTTGGATTTAAAGGTGTACTGTCAACATTAGTAGAAAAAGAATTGATTAGTCTTGTGCCACTTTGACATACCAAAACAGTTTTCATCCTTAAAATGTATAATGAATTAACTAGGGCTGTCAAAAGATTAATCGCATCCAGAATAAAAGTTTGTGTTTACATAATATATATCTGTGTACTGTGCATAATAATTTTGTATTCATTAACACATACACATCCATGCATATATTTAAGAAAAATCTAAAAATGAATAAACATTTATATATAATTTCAATTATTGGTAAATATAAATAAATACATGTAAATATTTCCTAAATATGTATACTTGTGTATGCGTTTGTATTTATAAATACAAACTGAATATGCACAGTACATAGACATATGTTATGTAAACACAAACCTTCATTCTGGATGCGATTAATCACGATTAATCGTTTGACAGCCCTAGAATTAACATGAACAATAAAAAGAATAGTTTATTTATAAATAAAAATGAACTGAAATAAATAATTGCGGTTATTGTTCATTTAAGATCCTCAATGTATTAACTAATGTATAACCAATGCGAAAAATAACTTTATTGTTAAGTTTCTTATAAAAGTCATGTACAAAAAACTGTGAAGTTAAACAAGTAACTTGATAGTAAATGTTATACAGTACTTATGCACAATTGACACTCCAAAACATATTGAGATCTGACAACTCAAGGGCATGATGGGTAACGGTTATCACAAAATCTCTTTACCAATCAGGAATATATGAAATAAATTATGCAATATAATTTACTTAGCAGCTGGTGATGAAAATGCAACATTAAGACAACAAGATTTATTGTAATTGCCAGTGTTGTAGTTTCGCTATGATCTACTGTAGCTGAGGTTTGATGACGCTCAAATGCAGAAGTGTGAACGGCAATCTCTGCCTGAATCTCCACTCAGGCCATTTTGGAAGCTTCTTCTCTTGTTTTTAGGCTTCACATAAACCTATTCTTTGAGAATGGAGCGGAACAAGTTGTGCCAGAGGTGACAGTCTTCACAGACAGGCACTGAGTGATGGCCATAGCAATCACCTTTCTGGTTGTGCTATCACCTTACACTTCCACATCAACTCAGAGAGCAAGCCTCATGCTTGACTTCATCCAACAAACAACCTAAGAGCCACCTGACACAAGAAAAAGCCCCATCTTCTGTTTCAGAGGGTCAACTTCATGACATACTGATGTAGCACCTTTCTGCATGGCGACACTAGACTTTGGGGAAAACACTGACTGCTCTGGTTTCAAGCTTCACTGCGATTCCACACATTGTGCTTACAATGACAAGCGTAAATGACTATCGCTTAGCTTTAAAATAGTCCCCTAAGTCACAGAAAAGAAAACTCCACTAATGGTTACTACATAAATGATTGAATTGCTTTTGAAGGAGATTACTTTCCTGATCAATCTGACACATATATTTTCACCTTGTTGATGTTAAAGACTTGTATTAAAGGAGAGGCCAGAACCAGGCTCAGACGACTTATGGGTGGGTTTTTGACTTTGATTTATTTTGTAAAATGTTAGCAACCACTCAGAACACCTCAGTACGCCAACCAATCCTTATACTCATACTGTCGTATATGCTGTAACCTTTACTAACTTAAGCGATATTTGGCAAATAAGTCACTTCCAACCCGTCATAATATCCAAGCACTAAAGAATTCAAACTTTGTGTTTGAACCGAGGAACAATGATAGAACGAGGCCAATGTGAGAGTCCAGAAGAGCAAACGTTCATGCAGTTTTAAAACAAGACCAACCATCATTCAATATTAAAAAAAAAACTTGCGCATCCAAGGGTTCATGGAAAATAAACCCTTGCTCATGTGACACCATGGGGACACAACATAGAAGACGCTCTACTCACCGTCCATGTGGCTGATTTGGCGGTGCTAGACTGCTGGAATGTGACCTCAAAGTTGTGAGGCCCAGGGTAGTCAGTGTTGGAGGGGATTGCCGGGGCTGGAGACATGGCCTCGAAAGTGGAGTTTGGCTGGGAGTAGGGTGATGGTGTTGGCACGTTGGAGGTGTTCTCTGAGCTGTACGGGCTGGTCGAAGCTGCTCTGTTCCCCAAACTTTGTTCCATGCTGCTGCTCAGTAGGCTGTACTGAGACTGAATGGGAAGACAGCAATAGAAAGGAAGGTGAGAAAGGTAAAGAAGTGGGAGGGGAACAGGTGAAAGAAGGAGGCTAAGATTTGACATTAAAGGAAAGAGGGAGGAGATAAGAAGTTTAGTGTGCAACCACCACTCTACCTCTGGAGCTCCAGTTACACACTATTGGGACGTAAATGGGAAGCAGCCATGCCTTCAGGTAAAAAAACACAGCTGTAATCTGTAAAACGTCTAATTGCCTGCCATTCTCTTCTCTACCTTACAAACAGATCATAACCCCCCACTCGTAAATTATAAAGTGCTTTAACCCTCTGCACCTCAACAGGTATGTCTGATAAAGGCTATCTGGCCACATAGAATCATATTTGTGATTCATGTGACTTATTATTTTTGTGTATCCAGTTTTAAACCTATTATGATTACATGAAGTAATTTAGTTCATGCACTTAAACCAAACATTTGAATGTTACAGATTTTGCTTCAGGGACAATGCTTTAAAGCTTTAGAATGTTGCTTCAAAGAATAAATGTTTTTTGCTTGGTTTGTTTGCAACATTTAATATGTTTTTCATCATTTAGTGGAATTGGAAACACTGGAGATTGTACAAAAGACGTGTCACTCTTTCTATTCCTTCATGCGTATTTGAAATGTGCTTTTCCTTTCCTGTGCAATCTGATAATTAAACAGGTGAAAAAATCTTTAAAGGAGTATTCTGAGGTAAGATCCATATATCAGGACCAAAGTATAAATATATCTTAGGGGTGGACTTGCTTGACCTGGGTCAGTAACAACTCAACTCAACTCAACTTGATTTATATAGCGCTTTTTACAATTTTCATTGTTACAAAGCAGCTGTACATAAGACATATTGACTATAAGCAAACCAATTAAAGTTATACCTGCAAAAACAAGAAAAAGGTGAAAACAAAGACAGACATACCCACATACAAAACACTCCACAGACACAATATGCACACGTACTAACACACAGACACACACACACACACACACGGACACACACACGTACACAGACAAGTACGCGCACACACAAAGACATGCACGCACAAAAAAACCTCAGGAGAACCCAGGCCCAACCAGGGGATTCCAGTTCCCCTCTTGCAAAAGCTGCTGCCTCTGCACAAGCTCCAGAGAGCTTGCACAAGGCTAAATAAAATAAATAAACTTACTAATAAGGTAAATTATAGTTTAAGATTATCATTAATAATCTAATAGCATTTGAAATTTTGTGGTGAGGAAGTGTCAGGTGACCGCGTCCTTCTTTATTCAGCTCTATCATCTCAGCTCTTGTCAGGTCTCCGCTCTACCATCAGGTCAGGCCATGAACTGCATCCTGCTGGCTGTGGTAACCTTGGAACAATGAGACAAGACTGGCTGAGAGTAGAGTACTGTTCTGCACTCTTTGATGCAACAAGTACATCAGTTGTGTTTTTGGCTCCGGTTGATCTAACTAGTGCAGCCTAAACCCTCAGAAGATTTATATTATGGAAGTCTAGTGTATGCAAGATTAAAAAGATGTGCCTTTAGTCTAGATTTAAACTGACAGAGTGTGTCTGTCTCCCGAACAGTGCAGGGAAGACTATTCCAAAGTTTAGGCGCTAGATAGGAGAAGGATCTACCACCTGCACTTGATTTTGAAATTCTAGGTATTACCAACTGACAGGACGCCTGAGAGCGTAATGCACGTGAAGGACTGTAATACAAAAGGAGTTCATTCAAGTACTGAGGAGCTAAACCATGTAGGGCTTTATAGGTAATAAGCAAGATTTTAAAGTTAACGCGATGCTTTATAGGTAACCAGTGCAAGGTTGACAGAACCGGGCTAATATGTTCATACTTTTTTGTACGTGTAAGAACTCGAGCTGCCGCGTTTTGGACCAATTGGAGTTTTTGTAATAAGCCTGCAGGGCAACCACCTAACAGTGCATTACAGTAATCTAGTCTTGATGTCATGAATGCATGAATTAACTTCTCTGCATCTGAGATTGACAGCATATGACGTAGTTTAGATATATTCTTAAGATGGAAAAACGCAATTTTACAGGTGTTGGCGACGTGGCTCTCAAATGACAGATTACTATCGAATAGAACGCCAAGATTCTTTGCTGACGACGAGGGTTTTATGGAACATCCGTCAATAGTTAAACAGTATTCTTGGTTGTTACTTATAGCAGTTTTCGGTCCAATAAGTAACACTTCCGTTTTGTCCGAGTTCAGTAATAAAAAGTTGTTACTCATCCAGTTTTTTATATCGACTATGCATTCCATTATTCGATGGAACTGCTGTGTTTCATGAGGCTTCGAGGAAATATAAAGTTGAGTATCATCAGCATAACAGTGAAAGCTAACTCCGTGTCACTTTATTATATCTCCTAAAGGTAGCATGTATAATGCGAAGAGCAGAGGCCCTAAGACTGAGCCCTGTGGTACACCTTACTAGACTTGCGATTTGCGTGACACCTCATTGTTTATTGCTACAAATTGAAAACGGTCGGATAAATAAGATTTAAAACATTTCAAAGCTATTCCTTTAATGCCAACGTAATTTTCGAGTCTATGTAGGAGTGTGCTGTGGTCAATGGTATCGAATGCAGCACTAAGGTCTAGCAGCACCAATAACGAGATACAACCTTGGTCAGACACCAAGGTTTACAACCACATTGTGAAGGCAGCAAACAAAGAGAGACACAAAAACACCTGAAAATCTACTTCAAACACTGTTTTAAATCTTTTTTCATTTAAATGTTATATGTTGAAATACGTTAGAAAACTAAATCATTTTCACACAATTCATTCCAAAACATGAATGAAGAATGATTATCACATCACCTTTGGAACATGTGAAATCAGATATAAACACGCTGCCACAGTACATCAGTCAAGCATAGAACGAAGTGCAGTATATTTATCTTCTTTTTCACATAGTACATTGTCCAAACTGAAAGCATTACATGTCTCATGTCATGGTTGACACTCATGTCTACAAACGACTGTTTTCACCGATCGTGATTCTTGTGGACACAGCAAATAAGAATGGGTGGAGTCCAGAGAGACAGAGGACAAAAACACACAT
The DNA here is from genome assembly GCF_024868665.1 of Triplophysa rosa. Lineage (NCBI taxonomy): Eukaryota > Metazoa > Chordata > Actinopteri > Cypriniformes > Nemacheilidae > Triplophysa > Triplophysa rosa. Next base: position 2,845,375 of record NC_079906.1, on the reverse strand, counting down.
TGCGTTAATTATGGCTTGTCTGCAGGCAGACAAAAACACACGAGTATGTACTTGATGGAGAACATTATCTTAAGACAATGTCTGTGTCAAACAGTGGTGTAAAGTACTGGAGTAAATGTAATTAGTTATTGTACTTTTTTGACTACTATGTAGTTGTACTGAGTATTAAAGATATTAGCAACTTTTACTCTCTACTTGACTACATTTTTGAACAAGTATATGTACTTTTTACTCCACTACATTTGTAATGACTAATGCAATTACACATTACATTTTGCATGGCACCTATCTTTTTTTGCAGCAGCTTATTTTTGATATTATATGATATTTAAAATAAGAGTTAATATTGCCATTTACAGGGCATTGAAGGTACTCTAATCTTGTGGATTTTGCCCTAACTTACTAAAACTGGTCAACATGGCTTCTTTATGTGAATAGGAGTGCAGTATCAGGTAGTTGTCAATCACTGGCGGTTTATATGTGAAATGAGGATATGACTGCAGCTGGCGATGAAGCCAAAACCAGCATGTCAAGTGCAAAAAGGCTTTGACTTTTTAAATTTACTTAACATTATTTTATTTATCCTTTGTATTGAAGAGACCTTTATGAAGGAGTTTGGTTTACTTATGAGCACTTGAGCTTAAATGAGACTTGGGTGTTTGTAATAGACATAGGTCATGGTGTCGGCCATGATTTGTTGCAATTTTGAGATGTTCGGTCTTATTATGATTTAAGAAAATAAATGTGACCGCTCTCCTCACGAATTAACTGTTTCTAGTTTTTCACTCACATGTCTCTTAAAGAGTACATAACTATGGAATTTTAAGGTCCTACTTTGGTTTATGGAGTGTCCAAAAACAAGTTTATGTAAAGGTGTAAAAACACTATTATTTTGTAATAATAGGCAGTTATTCTTACCTTACTTCTTGACTGACTCTCAAATGATTCGTTCCGCGATTCATCTGTCTAATCCCCTCCTTTTCGCTAGTCTAGTCTGCTGTGATTGGTCTATTGCGAATGAGGCTCACGAGCTACAGTGTTTGGGGGAGAAGAGTGAAGTTTTCGCAGGCAGTCCTAGCAAAATGTAGGCAGGGACTATATGTAGCAACGTAAATCCGGGGCGGTTTGCGAATCGGACTAGGGACGACTCGTTAGTGTGATTCAGAGTCGACTGCCTTTTTTCCAAGCCAATAACTTTGTTATTCATTCACCTTCGGATTTACAACTTGGCAGACTGTTTACTTTCAAACACGGCAACATTACACACTGCATGAAATGTAATTTTCATGATCTCATGTTATGTACTCTTTAAGTGTTGGGACTAGTGCTTCTTTGAGCCTACATTCAGTATGAGTAAAATACTCAAGTACTGTTAAAATCAGATACTCTAAGACTTTTACTGAAGTCGTTTTGGAATTGGTGACTTGTAACTTGTAATGGAGTAATTTTCACTGCAAGGTATCTGTACTTTTACTTAAGTATGGTTTTCAGGTACTCTTTACACCTCTGGTGTCAAATGATATTATTCTACCATATAGTACAAAAGCGGCGTGAACATGATTGAGGTTTTGCCAAGCCTGCCTTAACAGAAAACTTGACTCGAATGTACAAAACATGCTGCCATAATGCTCCAATCTTGTTTGTGGTTTGATATTTGGTTGTTAAGGTGTTTTGAGTGTTTTATTAGTTTAATATTGCCTTCTTGGTGACGTTTAGGCTGTTATTAACTGAAGTCAAAAGAGCACATCCCCGAGTTGTTATGATTGGGTCTAGTGTTGTCAAAAATATCGATATTTCGATAAGTATCGATACTGAAGAATCTGAAACGGTTCCAATACCCATGTCCCACGTATCGATATCAGCTGCGCGTTCCCGCTCTCTTTCTCTTTTCCGACAGTGAGTTAACACACTGCACGTGAACGCATAACAACAGAGCCCCGCCTCCTCTCACAGACTTGACTCGTTTGCGGCAGTTAAATAGTGTTAATGTTAGAAAAGATGGCCAGTCTCAGTAACACATCTGGCCTGGTGCACGCTCGTTACGCTTCCCGTGTTTACCATAGCGATCCATGTATGTGCGCTGATCAATAATTTTATCCACTCGTTTCATTCGCCCTGGTTATATGTTGTTTATGTTAGTACAGAGTCTCCGCAACAGTTCTCATGTTTAATGCATGCGTTTCTGTCTTTATGTGCGCTCATCAATGATTTCATCCACTCGTCTCGTTCGCTCCGGTTAATTTGATGTTTGAAATAATGCTGGTGCGAGTAAAGTCTCCGCAACAGTTCTCGCGTGTGATACACGTTTGCACTCCAGTGTTTACCATAGCGCTCTATGTGTGTGCGCTGTTCAATGATTTCATCCACTCGTCTCATTCGCTCCGGTTAAAAGTTGTTAATGTTAGAAAGATGTCCAGTGCGGAGTCTCTGCAACAGTTCTTGCGTTTAAAGTTTGCGTTTCTGTCTATATGTGCGCTGATCAATGATTACAGTATGGGCCTATGTGAATAAAAGCCAATTTAGCCAAATAAAAATGTAGGCTATTAACTAACATTAACGAACAATGAATGAGCAATACATTTGTTCAAGTATTTATTAATCTCTTTTAAATGTTAGTTAAAAAATACAACTATTTATGTAAGCTCCCCTGTTGAAAAATCCAGTATATGCTGGGTAAGGTATGTTTTGATCGATGCTGGTTTGATCTTAAACCAGCTAAGAACCATCTTAAATCAGCATATGAACATCTTAAACCAGCACATGAACAGTTTAAACCAGCACAAACCAGCAAACCAGCATCAAAACATACCAAACCAGCATAGGCTGGTTTTTTCAACAGGGTCTGGTCCATTAATACTGACAAATACAACTTTGACTTTAAATAGTAAATGTATTTGTAAAATTAACATTAGATTAACAATTAATAAATAATGTAAAAATATATACCTCATTGTCTAGTCTTGTACAATTTAACTTCAAATAAAAATTAAAAAGGCCTATATTGCTATTGCTTATTAGGGCCTTATTGCTATGGCAGTTTATTCCCCGTGGTATCGAAAATGGTATCGAATATCGATATTTTTTTAGGTATTGAATCGAAGTTAGAAATTCCAGTATCCTGACAACACTAATTGGGTCACTCCTTCAATGTTACTCAATGGGATTTGTAGCCAGTTTAATCATGCAGAAGCTCCAAAATCCAGTTGCTTCAAAAAGTATGGCATGTCTCTCCCCAACAAGCCAATTCATTTCAAGTATGATTCATGTTTGTGGCATAGGCACAGGATGAGTTAAGCACAAAAGCCTAATACTCAGGCTTAGGGGTTTGTTTAAATGCCTAACCCTAAGAATGAGTGATAATAATAGCGATGCTTGTCTTAGCATGTAAGCTTTTCTCACCGCAATAGTTTGGGGGCTTTCCATTTAGGAAATATATGATCTCCTAAAATTTACAGGTAAATGTGAGAACATTGTTCAAAATCAGTCACATAGACACACACTCAGGTCCGCCTCATTACCAAGCCTAAACATGCACTGCTACAAGTGAAAACAAAACATAAGCATCATTATGGGTGCGTGTGGGACTGTAAAAGAGAAAGCGTGTGTGTTTAGTGCATGTCTGTCTGTATGTAAGTAAATGCATTTGATGATTCATTTTCTCTTGTGCCATTTTCTTTGTAATTATGGAGTAACACTTTCACATTCTCTCACCACCTAAATACTGCTCATTTATTTAGTCATTCACTGCTGACTGTGCAAACTGCGCTGACTTTTTCTTATTTGCAACCATAAAAGAATGTCACAAAATAAAAAAGAAATAAACTTCACAGGAAAAGTAAAATTAAAAAAAGCTAAACAACATAGAGAGTTCAGATTGCTTAGAAATATTATATCCACCAAGATTCACAACCTATCAAAGACCAAAAGAATCATTCTGCACCGTATCAAGTGCCAAAAGAACAAAAGGATTTCAATTTTTTTAAATAATCTGAAATCAGATCTCATCTCTGTAAATTGCACTTTTTCTTCAATTTATAGTAAGCAATAGAGTATGTGGTTTTCAGCAACATGTAAAAACAGCACCCTCTTCTGTAAACAGAAAGCAATGCTATTATCTTTATGATTGTTTAGATTTATCATAGCACATCTAAATAGTGTTACTCTTTTTATAAACTAGTAATTAAATCCTGTTAATAATGTACTGTACATTTGCTTGAACTCCGCAAATGAGTTTGCTGTATAAGTTTAGCATAGTTTTCAACAAACTGGATCGCAAATGTTTACCAAAACCAAATCAGCAATTACAAGTTAGTTTGCATGATTTAACATCTAACAGTATCATTTAAATTTCTCCTATAAATTAGTTAATCAAAACTGATGATGTACATGTGAACTAAGATCAACAGGTGTCTGTGTAAAAAAAGGGACTAGCTACAGCATCGTTCAAAAAAAGGGCATAAAAAGAGTTTTATTTTTGCCAATACCATTGAAGATAAATTCGCCACTAAACAGCCTTACCAGTACAAACTACAATATGTGAATAATCAATGCTATACTAAAAATAAGACATTGAATTAAAGCAGAAGCATGCGATAAAGAATAAAATACCATATGTAACACAGTGTTGAAAATCTGTGCATTTTATTACTGTATATAATCAAATGTTATCAAAAAAATTGTGCCAAAACCGACAATAATAAAAAGGTTTATATAAGAATTAATAAGACATTAGTGCATAAGAATCAAATTAAAAATATCTCAAACATAACTATTTCACTCTTTTTAAAAATGACAAGTACAGGGAATAACAATGAATTTGAAAGACAACCTGTCCATGAAAAAACAATATAGCACCCCAAAAAAATCAATTTAAAATCATTGAAGCTGCTCACCTACCGTGCTGTAGTAATGAGGCAGGTCACCGATACACAGCATTGTAGCGATCCCGCAAGGCAGACACAGACAGGGGAGATTCTCCCACTGGTCTGGTCATGTGACCTCACAGCATAAACAGGTGAGTGTTGCAAGTTTCAATTCTTCACGTCCCTATACGTTACTGTAGATGCTCTGAGTGAATTAACTAGACAACAACTCAAGATAAAGTAAGGAACTGTATGATGTTTTTTCTGATTTTCTGCCAGTTCTTCTTGCCCTGTCAGCTTAGATGCAGCCAACAACAAAAATCCTTGGCCCTCCCACTTCATGGCCTCATGATTATTCATTAAATAAAAAAGCAGGTCTAGACTTGCCCACATCTCTTTTAGACGAAACCATTTTTTGGTTCAAGGGGACAACTACACTCTTAAAAAAAAGGTGCTTCAAAGCCATAGAAGAACCTTTTGGTTCCGTAAAGAACCTCTAACATCTGAAGAACCTTTCTGTTTCACAAAAAGGTACTTTGTGGCAAAAAAAGGTTAAGATTATAAAAAAACAATTAAGAAAGAGATGGTTCTTCAAAAAGTGAACATCTAAAGCATCTTAAAGAGAGTATGACTTAGAGCAGATAATGTATTGACTATTGAGACTGTGAACTGCTGAGTAAAAAATATACCAGCAAAGCAATAAACAGAATTATATAATAACTTAATTCAGTCAAAATATCACCAAGCCATTTTCACTTCTTGTCAAGAGCATGTCAAGAACATGTCAGTCATATTTCACCTCAAATTATGCCAAACTCTGATTACTGTAAAAACGTCCTATCATTGCAAAGTATTGTGAAAACAAGAGTGTTTACACGCCATGGTTGTGTTTGTTGTACTGCCTGTTCTTACTAAATAGAATATAGGCTTATATATTACAGTAAATTTTATCGAGATTCTTATAAGAATTTAAAAAAATTCCAATATCAAATAACTTTCAGATACTTTACAGTAAAAAAATTACAGCAAAAAAATTAGAAAAAGTATGACTTAAAAAAATGAAGTGATACCCTCATAATAATTGTATACAAATACAAAAAATATATTGTCCTAAAAATATGCGTGTTATGTTCTTTTTCTTATGCTTTTTATTAATGTGCTCATTTTTCCTTTTGGAGTAAAATATGAAATGCATTATATGTTTTCATGAGATTCCCCCAGCTATCCTATACAGTATGTGTCCATCTATCCATCTAATTTTCGTCACAAGTGCCCCAGATGGGAGGTAGTAGCAGGTGTCATATTCCTAGCTTGGTTTTTCTCTCTAATTAAGGCATGGCTGCCTCCCACTACACCCTCCACTAATACTCTGACCCGCAGAGCCTGAAGGGAGGGAAAAATCTGCACAAGAGAGGGAAACCAGGGGCTGTGGAGGGAATCCTGATGGATAAGGAGGGAAAACCAGCCACTTTTAGTATTACTGATTCCAAAAGTTTTTAGACTTGCAGGTGTTGAAGCTAATTTACACACAAAGCATGATAACAAGAGCGGAAATAAATGTCCCACATTTGCTCGAATGCACTTACCTCAAAGATAGTGACTTCAATTGAGAACGTGTTTGTGCAAGTTACAGACTGCAAGTGTGTTTTTATTATTTATTTGATAGAAACACACACTCGGAGCATTTAGCATTTTTCCTTACCATCACATTGTCGTTCATGTCTCTCATGTGGTAAACGCCCATGCAGACTTCAGCACGGTTGCTGGGTAGGCTGCTATTAGCCACCCTGTCCCCTGAGTGTCCAGGTGGAGGAAGTTCATAATATGTGCTGTCTGGCTCACTATAACACAATAAAAGAAGGTCAACTTTTGGATTCTAAAATCTTTGAAAGCTGATCTGATTCACCTTATTGTGCCTGACAACATACATTCATAGTAATAAACGCTTTTTTAATTCCGAGAATAAAATAAATTGCCTATCACAACAATAGGCTGTATCTTGAAATTGCTAAAATTACGTTAAGTAGTTAGGCGTAATATTAAAATATACTGCTGATATTACAGACATTAAAGTGATACTTCACCCAAAAATAAAAAAATTCTGTCATCATTTACTCACATTCGAGTTGTTCCAAATGTGTATAAATTTCTTTGTTCTGAAGAACACCGAGAAAGTATTTGGAAGAATGCTTATAACCAAACAGATCTCAACCCCCATTGACTCCCATAGTAGGAAAAATTACTTTATCATTTTTTTTGCTCTGTTGAACACAAAAGAAGACATTTTGAAGAATGTACAGCAAAACAGTTCTGGGGCACTTTTGACTCCATTGTTTTTTTTCCTACTATGGGAGTCAATGGGGGTTGAGAACTGTTTGGTTATAAGCATTATTACAAATACCTTCATCAGAACAAAGAAATTTATACACATTTGGGAAAGTGAGTAAATAATGACAGAATTTTCACTTTTTGGTGAAGTATCCCTTTAATGATCATAAAAATGTAACCATGCTCTGTGTCAAAATTTTAAGCATCCAAAAAAGTTTTTTTTAATGATGTAGGCAAATAAACTTACAGCGTACTCCACAAGTGTTCGAAGGTTGTACCCTCATCAGCAGTGGATGACTGGGACATCTTGGATGTTGAAAAATCCACCGCTGGGTAGATCAGGCTGAGGAACATATGCCGAACAAGAGTTACGTGCATAAGATAAAAACATACTTTGATATTTAAGTGACATTGCTTCAGTTACATGCTGTATATATGCTAATTCAGACCAATAGTTATATAACCGGCTAAATAAGCATTGTGCACATTTTGCATATGAAGCTTCAGGATATAAACCCCCATCCCCTTTTGGGAAAACTAAAATATTTATTAATACCAAATGCCTATATATTTACAATGATAATCATTATACTATAATTGACATAATATAAACATTTAATTATGGAAAAGGAATAATATGTAATGTGTGCCTATGTGTGTTTATATGTGCTTGATTCTGTTGTATGTGAATGCATTTGCTTTTTTCCTTTACCTTCTCTTCATATTACTTTTAAGGTCTATTTTACTTTATTAGTGTTCTATGTTGTTTTTCTTGGTTTTCTTGTTCAGCTGCTTTGATGCGATGCAAATTGTAAAAGCGCTTTAAAATTAAATTTGAATTAAATTGAACGTGATTTTCTATAACAGCTTAGTCGTAGACACAGAATTTTAGTAAAATTTTCACCCTGCATGTTGTCCAATGCATCTTCGGAACTTTGAATCCCAATAGATCGGAGATTGGATGCACAAATTCAGGAAAAAAAGATGCCAGACTTGACGTGCCCAAACCTGCCTGGCACCGTTTAAGCCCACTACCGACCACATACTCCACTTTATATTAGGCTACACACATAAAATAAGGGCTATACATTTGTAACTAAGACATTTAGTTAATAAAAATATAAAATGCGTAATACAAAATTCTCAAACCTTTGACAGTAGACGGTCACTAGAAAATAGATTTCTATCTATTTACAATGTCTCAATGTCATATTAATGTCGTATAGGCTCGTATAATCAGAATCAGAATTTCTTTTATTCCTAAAAATAAAAGCTAAACTAACCGAGGTATAAAAAAATGCTAAAACTAACTAAGTGATATCACTATTTAAACGTAATTAATTCAATTGTAACAAAAAAATAAAGAGCTTTTATTAAAGCGTTTTAATTAGAACCCACAGTGCCGTTTAAAATGGTAATAAATAAGCTATAAATACAATAAAACAGAGCTGTTTTTTAATTTGTAGCCTATAATATAGAGATACTTGTAAATTCCCTAAATAGGCCAACAGAATTCAGTTTAGCCGCATTACCGGTGTGCGACTTTTGAGTCGCGTTTGTTTCCTCGGTAACGCCGAGTGCCAAATACTGCCTTGATCTGTCAGGGGCAAATACCATAGGCTATTAAAGTTTACTCAGATAAACATATCAAAAGCTTTAAAAGAACCACGTATAAAAGAAAAGAAACGTGAAAATATAAAACTACAAAACGTTTTATCGGTTTCAATTTAGTTTAAACAATATGCCTATTTAATGTTTTTATTTATTTATTGTACATTTAAAATTAAGAAAAAAAATGCCACAAAAAGCAATAATAATTAACACGTGTGCGTTTATGTTAAACACATGTCAAGTTTTCATTATACATTTATGTGGTAGCAACGTGTTTACTAAATGTGACCTGTATTCCCGTGGTAGCTGCCACCTTGAGAGGAGTTAAAGATCCTCCAGCAATTATACAAAGACAACAGGGATTCAGACGGAGAATTGAATTATCATCCGACAAAGACCGTCGTTTTCATTTAACGACTAATAAAGCAATAGCTTACCGATGCTCAAACTGAACAACCCCCAAAAGGATCAGCCATATCCGCCAAACTAGAGCACGCCATGGAAATAAACTGTAACTTTAGGCCTGTACGCTTTAATTTATGATTAGATGTCGATGTATAATATTTGTTATTTCGAATCCGGCTATAAGCAAACGAAAAAACTGAAAAGAAAGTATTCATACAGACAACATAGCCGTTTGAGAGAGCATAACTACTGTTAGCATAATAGCGGCACCCTTGACAACGAATTACACAAAACCCGTCACACATACCCTGCCTTCATTTGATCTCCAGCACTCCTATAGCCATTAATTACATTATATATATAGCATTATTTTTTATATTTGTGTTTATGTATTAAAAAAAAATCAATATATAATATATGCAAACATTTAGGTCTGTATTTAGGGATATATTTATAGAATAATAGCCTAATAATAGCCCAATAATAACGTAAATAATAATAATAAAAACATTTATTCGTTGAGCAGATGCTATAATCCAAACCATTTAAAAAGTATTTAACATTTGCCTTTACAAAATTAAATAATAGCCTAAACAATACAAAAAATATATTTTCTTTGAATCTATAACAATAACACTAATAATAAAACTAATAATACTACTACAACTACTACTAGCCTACTAATAATAATAATAATAATACAACTAAATAATGTATTAAAACATGAAATAACAACAACAATATAACAATTTGATTCAATCGTTTTCTATATTTAGTTTCATTGCTTTCATCGTCACGTTAGGCATGATATAAATTAGATTGAACAGATGATCGAGAAAAGCACAAGCGCTTTCTTCAGCTCTTCTTTCAAGCATGGGTTTATCCTTATACTTGTTGACAGACAATTATTATCATAGTGAACTCTGTCCAGTGTATCGCCTTTACGGGGCAAAATCGATTTGTACAGAAAATCGATTTTCTTAAAAAGCCGCAAAATTATTCCGCAACAAATATCAGTGGGCTACACGTATACTACTTTAAACAGTCATTTGATCATAATAAGTCATTTTTAGGATATACTATTAACAACAATAGCCTAATGAATATCAATACACACAGAGTTAGCCCTGCTAAAATGACTTCATCATATAGGCTACGGGGTGGATGATGAAAACATGAGGAGCGCTTCCTACCAACATTTAGTGGGTGGGTTTAAAAACATAGTTATGTGAACACTAAAGTAACATTCCATTAATGCTGACTATTAATGCTGACTATACTAACAAAGTATTTATAATATTTTACAGTTACTTACCAAACAAGATATTTTCCTCTTATAGAATAACGATGTTCCTTGGATCCCAAAATCAGTTGCCTTGACCTGCAACGGACCCAGATTCTGACCCTACAGCCAGGTAGGACTAGGAAACGAGCTGCGAATTAAGCCATTTAATAAAAAACGTACCTTCAATCACTTGTTATGCCTAGTTAAAACGCACCTTCAATCACTTGTAATAGTTAAAAACGCAAGATACGAGAAAGAGGCAGATGAGGCTGATTATGCAGGCATAGGGTAAATAGGCTCACTGAGTGTGAGTGCACTTGGCTGTGGAGGGTTGGGTTGAGGGAATGGGGGGGGGGACAGGAGGAGGTGTTAGCCGCCGTTTGGGTGCACACGAGCGGGAAACACGAATCCCTTATGAAGAAGTCGCGGAAATGCGATTAAAAAAACCTGACATTTCCATTATCACATTACAAAATGGTGTGATTGAGGTGTGACAGATCGTACAGAGACTTGAACTTTCTTAAAACAACATCCCAAAACACCTGAGGACCTGTGTTTCCTGACTGCAAAAGAAGCGTTTTGCATTGCTTTAAAAATACGCTTGCGACCGTAATGTCACAACATAAATGTCATAAAACTACATAATCTCAAGGTGGCACGCCTTATTTATTTTTTATATGGCGTGTTCATTGAAAATAGACGATTAAACTGCATTTCCCATAACTCTCCTGTGACGTCTAAAACAAAGCACGGCGCTGATTGGTTGCTATCTCTCACGTGGACGTTTACGCACACGTCACATCCGAAACAACAGTATGTTCGGCTCAGACAGTTGGTTGCCTTGAACAGCTTTGTTTCATTTAGCAAATCTTAATAACTGATCGATAAACTCAGCGCATCAAAACTTACAGCTAAAACAGGTAAATTGTTCAACTGCATATTACCGAGCCTTCTGCGTACTCAAACAATATTTTTTTAACCGACATGTAAACAGTGATATCAAGCTGTTAACATCCCATGTCTCTGCCAAGTGTCAGTTCAGTTCATTTAAGTTAGTCGTTATTAACACGATAAAGGTTAAAAAGGCGTTTCAAATTCCAGCGAACGTTCTAACTTTACCCGGAGCATGGTTTCATTGTAAAAAAATACAAAATAAGGGTCGTAAAGTATTACAAAATAATTTATTGTATTGTGTGAAATATTTGGATTTCAGTAGCAAATAAAAATATTATTATTAGAGTATTGTCATTATTCTTTTATTACTCTAAGTTACAAAAATTTAAGAATAATCGCCGTTGAGAATGATGAAGAGCACAAACAAATTTAACATACGATTTTAGGCATCTCTGGTCATTTGAAACATGTTTGATGCTATCTTGGTTGGTCACTAAAGGTTTTTGAAACGCAATATTTGATTTATCATGGTTGCCTGTCTACATTTAAAAATTTGCATCAGCCCACAGTAGCAATGAAGTAGTGTATTTTATAAATTTTTTAACCTTTTTTGTGCATCTAATCTGTGTATTTGTTCTTTTATGCATAGAGTAATTTGCTGTTGTATCCGGTACCATGAATTTCTCAGAGGTCTTAAAACAGTCCAATCAATTGTCCAAAGTTTCTCCTGATGGAAAATATATGGTAAGCACTCATCATCAATGCCATCCAAGTAAAGACCTAACTGATGTACATGTTTAGAAAACCAGTTACATCCCATTCCACAATTTATTTCCACTCTAAGATAAATGGACCAAAAACGATATTAACTAGTCTCTTTTCGGAGACTACTGAGAATCAAGACATGTCTGTGCAGAACTGCATAAAACATTTTAAATATCAATTATTGAACACTTATTGTTGCATAATGTAGTCTGCTCAACAGATAAAACACTATGCACACTAGCTACAGTACAATGCAATTCTAAACCTAGCTAATTAAACTGATTTAACGCTGACCAGTGCCATTGTGTTTAATAGCACAGTGCAAATATATCATTGTAGTAGCTCTGTAATTGTTTGCTGTCCCTAGAATTTGAATGACAATGCAATACGATAGTTACGATTGTCTCTTTCTTTTTTACCCCATTCAATCTGGACATGTAGGCAACCTGTGTTCAGTATCGTCTGATGGTCCGGGATATCAACACCCTTCAGATTGTGCACCTGTATTCCTGCATGGACCAAGTAATGCACATGGAATGGTCCGCTGACTCTCTATTTATCCTTTGTGCCATGTACAAGAGAGGACTAGTGCAGGTATCCTACATTACTTATTTTGGTAACAGTAGTGGAGGGTAATTAAAACAAATACCCAGAGAAGTATTTACTTCTGAAAAAAATATTTTTGTTGTTGTCTGAACTGATTTTAATCGACCTGGTGCTAAGCACATTCATAGATGGTTTGAGAAGAACCGATCCAAAATTAAAATCAGAGTTTTAGAAATGCATTTAAATCTGATGTAAAAGATTTTTTGTCATTTAAGGTGTGTTCAATTTTGTGTAAAATACATAATGCAGTATCTAGCTGTGTCTGAAAAGTTGCTAATTTTTGTCAGTCTTTTATTATGCAATTACAATGACTTACTAGATAACAGTCTTTGGAAGTCATTGTCAACCAATTTTCTGTAGATTCATCAGATGTTAACTATGGAACACCAGATTATATCACTTTCAAAAAGAGAATCTGTCTTAAAGATTTGTAAAACAAATCAGATTTCTATGAAGTAAAATAACTAAGCACCATAACCTGCTATATAACAGGTTTACTGTTGTAATATAAAGACACATACTTTTATTTCTAATTGTCACTTCAGTTCCTCTTCAGTTTAGCTGTCAAATGCGCCTTACCTTTGTAAGGGAAGCCACTGCCAGTCTTTCATGCTGAGTGAAAAGGAGGTCAAATTGAGTTAAAGAAGGTTGTTACCACTGTAACTGTGTTTGTGTCTCTATTTTATTTTCTCAGGTATGGTCACTAGAACAGCCGGATTGGCATTGTAAGATAGATGAGGGTTCGATTGGACTCGTCTCATCACGCTGGAGTCCTGACGGGCGTCATATACTCAACACCACTGAGTTCCATGTAAGTATGAAGGTGGGAGGAGTGCTGTGCTGTGTCAAATGTTGCTGTCTATAAATAATACCCTAGTAACAGCAACAAGTAACAAATCGTTTGTGGACAGGGATGAGTTTAACTTATGAGTAATAATTTCTGTTGAGTCTGAAATACACAAGAATTTGTATACTGCTCTACTGAAGATGAGAGATCAGCTTAATATGCACAACTTGAGAGGTAACTTCAGACTGGCTTGTCACAAAAATCTGCGCTCTGTTTTTGGGTACTATTTTTGATTGTGTATTCATCTACATAAATTAATATTGTATTATATATTTATATGCCCTCTCTCTCTCCCTCTGTTTGTCTGTGTGTCTGGGTTACATTTGGGCTGAGTGTCACAGTAGTCGTCTGTCGCCTGAACTTGATTCCATGAATCAATGACAGGTGCTGAGATGCAGGGCAGCTGTGTGAGTGTGTGTTCTTCGTGCACTTTGAATGATGTGTCTGTCAGTTTGTCTGTGGAATTCTTGATCTTTGTCCAGAGTGTCTGAGAGTAAGTGATGGCTAGACAGTCTTGTTTTCATTTTTCCAACATCTCCGCTTGCTTAGTTTTGAAGACAACAGATTCAGTTTGTACGAAAGCAATAATAGGTGACGTTAAATACATTTTTACATCACATGGTAAAATATTGCAACACATAAACCAAGAAAGACTTTATAGCTTGATTACATTGTATTTTTACTTATTTCTTGATAAACAATTGTGGTTTTCATTGACTTTAGACATTAACCCCTGAAACCGAATTCGGTTTTCTTAAATTATAATGGTTATGAACATACAGAGTATTAACTTAAAATGCATTATTTATGGTTGCATGTTTAAAAATTGAAAATCACAGGCAGTAGCTTACTCCAGGGTGCCACCTAGAGGATACTAAATGAATCCTGACAGAATTTAGATGTCTGAAGTGTGTGATAGCATCACCATACCATTTTAGTTCGTTTTACAGTTTTTCTCAGTCGCGTTGGAGCATTTCTCGAATCATTCTTAAAATTAGCTAAATAATATGTGCATTTCTCAGAACAATTTGTAGAAACTGCACAACATCATGGATTTCCTGCAAAAGCATGTAACTTGTTCAAAATCCTTAGTTCATCTCTCAAAATTACATTTTTACATCAGTGAGTATTGTCAGTCCCATGAAATTGGCAAGTCCTTGTGTCATTGTTCGTGAACAAGACAGTCAAAATGTTTAGCCATGTTGTCAATATAACGGGTGCTTTATTTTTATTTTTTTTGAGTATTTTCGGATGTAAACTATGGCTTCAGTTTGTAATGACACTCATTGATAATGCACAAGACTGACTTATTTCATTTTCTATAGTACAAAGTTACGTAACTGTATGTGCGACACTGATAGCAAAAGATTGAACATGATTCACTTTACACTTGTTCTGTTGGTCTGTCAACAAATTACACATCAAGCTTGAAAAAAGTAACTGTGATGAAATAAATGCAACATTATTTTACAGCACAATCGGAAAAATTGCAAAAAATAAAGAGAAACATAGGAGAGACCCCTCAGGCAGAACTGTATGCAGTGCTGTTTGAGGAATCAAACTACATATTTTCTACTCCCCTTTGGCTTTGGGATGTCTTACTCTTGCAACGCAGCAGTAAAATGCAAAGATATCCAAAATGACCACATGCTTTTGTAAATCATCTTGAAACAGATCCTCTCCTCATCAGAGACGAGATCCTTGTGGAAAATCTGTACAGTGTGTGTGTGTTGTATGAATGAAGGATCTGAGTTTCTAACAGTGAAAGCAACCTGCGAGCAAAGTAAATCTAGACACATTTTGGATCAATAACCCTGTATGTGTAAGAAAACTGAATATGCCTGACAGATTATGACAACTGGTCTAACCATTTTTCATTGAATGACTAAGACGATGAACAAATGACTAGATGTTTAGAGGGGTAAGACAATTGCACAGAGAACTATATGATACATTTTGAGCAACATGACAATAGCAACTGATAATGTAGCAAACAACAGACAATTGTACATAATCAATTGCATGCATGTACTAAAGCAATTGCAACTTGTCTCTCTCTCTCTCTCTCTCTCTCTCTCTCTCTCTCTCTCTCTCTCTCTCTCTCTCTCTCTCTCTCTCTCTCTCTCTCTCTCTCTCTCTCTCTCTCTCTCTCTCTCTCTCTCTCTCTCTCTCTCTCTCTCTCTCTCTCTGGTACAATCATGAAAGTTTTGTTATGATCAAATGTTCCCTGATGTTTTTAAAGTGTATTCATAAGAATGTAGGATAAACTTATATAAAGGATGACATTTGTGAGATTGTTGAAATTGTCAGATACTGTAGCTGTTTCGACAGGTGATACTCAAAGAGTCAAAACAAGTTTTACATTACCTAGAAGAAATCATCAGATATCATCATTAAATGAATGCTAAAGAATTCTAGTAAATGTAGAATTCTTGTACAGTACTAGTAGACGTATACTGTATTATTTTCTAAAGGAATATCACTAAACATTTGTTGTTAATGTATTGATTTTCCTTAACACACTGAAGAATTCATTGGGCTAAGATTCTTAGATTCTTCAGGGAAGGCTTGGCAGGCTGCAGTTTCTGTGTGCATTGCAGCACGTCTCTTCACCTCATTACATGAAACAGTCCGTATTACAAGAGTAGGAACAAGATGCTGCATGTTATTTTGGTCCAAGTGTACCCACATGCCCCATCTTTTGGCACTGTTCCCTGCTTTCTGCTTGGTGTAAGGTCCTTTAAACATGATCAGTTTACCGTCTCCACTGTCTCATATGCTATTTTCATTTCAAATTATGAACCCTGTAAACATTTTCAATCTTTTAGACAAAGAACAACATTCTTTAGATTGTTGGGTGTGCAAACTGGGGGGGAAACACAGATTTTTCACATTTTTGAACTACCACCATTGGCATGTACTGCAACAGAGATTCAATACATTAAAGTCAATACATTCTTCTAATAGACCTACAAATTTTTGTGTAAAAATAAAATAATGATGCTGCGATTCACCCAAATTATTTTGATCTTGACCACCCTCTTCAAAATAGTGTATTAAAGTGATAGTTCACCCAGGGGTCCAGTTAACAACATTTTTCAAAATATCTTCTTTTGTGTTCTGCGTAAGAAAGAAAGTCATACAGGTTTAAAATCACAAGAGGGTGAGTAAATGGTGACAGAATTTTTATTTTGGGGTGAACTATCCCTTTAAATATTCGTTAAATAATAATTTCATATATTAAGGGAAAAAGTATCTAAACATACCTGGCCCTATGTGAAAAAGTAATTGCCCTAATAAGTAAAACCTTTGGCGGCTACAACTGCAATCAAGTGTTTGCTTGAATTTTGGCGCACTCTTCTTTGCAGAATTATCAAGTCAGCTTTATTTTTATAGAGCTTTTACAATTTTAATTGTATCTAAGCAGCTATACAATTAAAGACGCACAAAAAAACATGTTAAAATCTTAGAAAGAAAAGCATGTTAAATACAGATAAAAATGATAAGCTAGAGCCAATTGTCCGCTGGCTTGTTTAAAAAAATGCTGCTGCATCTTGACAAGCTCATTTGCTTGTATAAGCTAACTGAGCTATTAAAGTAAAAAAAGTAAATAAATAAATAGGTTGAATAATACATTTTAAAGCGGCCGTAACACACCTGGTTTCTGCCAATCTCATATTAATCTTGAGTACCTATAAAGTAGTATTGCATACTTAGTATCTTCGAAGAGTATTTAGTTTGATCGCATTTATAAAAGATAGATACAGCTGTACGATTATTTCCGAAAGCATACGGCGTGTGCGGTGGGGAGGGGTAGGCTGAACTAAAGCACGTGCGCACCCATTGCCAACAAAACACAGACGTCAGTTTCACTCGCCGCATGCGGTTCATGTCCGGCATCTTTTAGCGCTGGGACGGTTCCATATATCAGTTTCAAACGATCTCCAAATCCAGCGTTATATCCACCGTTTATATCATTATATCATTCATTCATCACATTTTATATGTTCTAAAAAAACTTTCCGAAACCTGTACGATCGCTGGGGGAGTGTATCGAGCACAGAAATACTACGTAATATGCCCAACTCGTTTTTTGACAAGTTGACCATGTTAAGCATGAGAAGACCGCACGTTTAACATTGTAAAGAAGTCAGAATGCATGACACACCATTGCAGCACCCCTTTAAGAATAGACAGAAAAAATATTATTTCTGCCTATCTGTATCCAATATCCAATATCTAATATCTAAAAGTTTGTTGCGACGAGGGCTTGTTGTGGACGCCATCCAATCTGAATACAAGCCAGATCCAGAGCTGGGTCTGACCCCAAGGAGAAGGCATGAAAGACAGAACAAACTGATATTAGTGCAAGGGCCGCTTGCAAAAACAGTAAGAAAGTATGATGGAGGTGTGAGTGTTCGGTTGCGACCAAGCTAACTGTATTGTGGCATAAACTTGTTTAGGTAGTGAATAAGATGAATGCTTGATTAAAGAGATGCATCTTCAGTCTAGATTTAAACTGATCGATTGTGTCTCAATCCCGAGTAAACTAGGAAGGGTATTCCAGAGTTTAGGAGCGAAGTACGAAAAGGATCTACCACCTTTGGAAGACATTGCTTCCATTGTTTACCTCATTTGTAAGTCGCTTTGGATAAAAGCGTTTGCGAAATGACTAAATGTAAATATAAATGTAAATATTCTGGGAACTACTAACAGACCAGAGTTTTGCGACTGCAGTGTGCGTGATGCAGTGTTTCCGCTATATTTATTTTGCATTTATTTTAATTGGGCAGTATGCTGTATTAAAATACAGAATGTTTAGAAAGCAGAAACAAAACGGGTCTGAAGTTGCAACTCAAAAACTACGCAATGATGTCACAATTATGTTAATTAGTGTGTTATGTCATCCAGCGACACAGTTCCAGAAAATCTTAGTGGAAGTTGTAGCTTTTTTATAAGGGGCCGCTAATTTAAATGCTTCTGGGACATATCCTAATGCTAATGATGAGTTTATAATATCTGTTACAACAGGAAAAACCTCGTTTAGTGGAAATAAGATTTAAAATACAGCCGCAGAAAAAATTAAGATACCGTTTCAAAAAAAATATTTTTTCTGAATTAACTATTTATAGGTGTGTTTAGGTAAAATGATCATTTTTGTTTCATTCTGTGAACTAATAACAATATTTCTCCCAAATTTCAAATAAAAATGTTGTTTCTATTTGCAGATAGAGCAGATATAATGCCAAATAAATACATAAACTGTGCAAACTTTTGTGACATTTATCCTTAAACGTTATAACTACATTGGCCTATAGCTATTGACAAAAAAATGCATTTACTTATGGATATTACATTTGTCAATATAAAACGAACAGTCCGTGTTGTCTCACGTATGAAACATTGCAATATTTAAAGTCTGTAGTTGTTTAATCTAAACAGTGCTGTTATGATTCCCTGTTAGTCTCCTTCGGCCTTCTGTGATTTGCGTTCGGTGCTTAAATTCTGTAACGGAGCTGTGTGTGTGGAGAAAAAGTGAAACGCTATCCTTCACAAGCCATTACTTTCTCAGATCTTTTGAATATTATGTAGGCTACCCAGTGATGTTTAGAATTTCTTATGTCGCTGATACAGTAATTAGGGCTGTGTATTGGCAAGTACCTCCCAATACGATACATACCACGATAGATGGGTCACGATACAATAAATTGGTATGTATTTTGATACGATGCACATTTGCGATATATTGCAATACTTTAAATAGAAAATGTAAAAAGTAGAGCTAGAAATACAACATGCTGTGCACCAGCAGTGTGCCATGATGTGCGATGCATGGACCTTTAGATCAGAGGTTTGGGTTCTCAAACTGTGGATTGAGCCCCTCAAGTGGGTAGCACAGGGGAATAAGGTGGCTCACGCAAGTCACTTGGCTGTTGTGGTGCATTACAGTTAAAACACTGAACATGGGCAGTATAAAATCCCTGGTTCATCTGTGTTGTAAATGTGCTGGTGTCACATCCGTGAAAGCACAATAAATGTCATTGTTACTTTTCTTAATAAACTTTTTGTCTAATGCACTGCAGTAGCCAAGTGACTTGTGTCATGACTTGCGAAGCCTACAAACAGCATTATTTTATATAACGCATTACTCCATTACTTATTTTGAAAACCAAAGCACACCCACACATCAGCTCTGAGAGCTCCAAGCGTTCTTATATTTTTCGCCATTCTCACTTCCACTTACTTTTGGCCGTATGTATATGACATGATTTAAAAACAATTATCGATAGTAGAGGTATCACTATCGATACACTATTGAAAAAAAAAAATATTGCGATCGTTACATGTATCGATATTTTTGCACAGCCCTACTGATAATGTACGAATGTATGTAGAAATCGTATTTTTAACCGTTTAGGTTTCACAGGGAGCAACAGCCCATAGTAAATACATATAACCAGAACCTAGTGAGCCGTACAATTTCAAGTCGGAAGTACGTCACGAGGCTACGTGCAAGTAGTCCATATTGTACATGTATTTAGGAAAAGTTCAACATTTATTTTTTATGTAATAACCTTGATTTTTTTATCAGTTTTTCATGTGTCTTGTCATGCTGTCAGTCTTGCACATTGATGTTGACAGTAAAGACAAGTAGGTGTCATAGGATTGGAATTACATCGTTGTATTCATAGCAGCTACGTCGTGTCTTGATATATACTATATCTGTAGTCTTGAATTAAAAAAGCCATAAGCAACTTTGTGTCTTTATTTATTTGACTGATTGACTGCTATATTTTTTCTGTATTGCTGTATTGATTGTAAAAGTGTAGCTTAAAATGGAATTTATTATACATTTAAAATGTTTTTATAGGAGTAAGATTTTTCCTCTTGTTCCTTTACATGAGAAAAAAACTACATGTTCCATAATCTTTTTGTTTGGTTTTTATTCCACTGGATCTTTGTCCAAGTATTTAAGTAATGTTGCTCTGTCAGCTATCAGATTTGTAATTGGGACTTTGTTTAGTGCTTTAATTAGATAATGTTTTTGCTCTCTCTCTCTCTCTCTCTCTCTCTCTCTCTCTCTCTCTCTCTCTCTCTCTCTCTCTCTCTCTCTCTCTCTCTCTCTCTTTACAGTTAAGAATAACTGTCTGGTCCCTTTGCACAAAATCTGTATCCTACATCAAGTATCCTAAAGCCTGTCAGAAAGGTGAGTGCATGGGAGTGAATGTAAACATCGGGTGTATGCACTTAAATCAACTTTCCCAATCCATTTTTTTTCTCTGTCCAAATGTGCCTGCTTGCTTTCCAACTATAAGTGCATCCTCAGTATTTGAAATTCATATGTGAGACATACGTGGATTTCTTACTGCTTACATCAGGATTTTTTACGTGTTTGGTTTATGCTTTTCTGTCCCATGAAACAGGGATAGTCGTCTTGTCCTCACTATGGAATATGAAAAACCTGATGTACAGTCACAGGTGCGCTTTTATTGTCTAGTTTAAAATGACTCTTATCAGGTTTTACAGCTCGAACTGACAAACAGTTTTGTCTGGAAACCCAGGAGACCTAAGGATAGTCCCTGGCCATTCAGCCAGAAGTGCACTCTCAAAGACAGCTGTGGTATATGGCACATATTCTTCATAACCGCCTGTCAACAAGGAGAGAAGTTATGTTACACAATACTATAAAAGATCAGCTCTACCACTGAAGCACATCGCTCATTTTCTGGCCTGCATTGTATCCAGCCATCTGCCACCTCTGCTGTCAATAGATCCTAACCTAATAGAAGCTGACAGAAAACTTGAATTGTTGAATTGTGCTTGCATTGTGTTGGGCCACTAATCCAGAATACTTAACTGGTGATAATAACTGATCAAATGTTTTTATTATATTCTTCATTTCAAATATTTTGTTTTATAAGCATTATAGTCTAGTGAGTGCAAAATAAATCCAAATTATGCTGTGAGAAAACAACTGACTTGCTGTATATATATAATAATAATAATAATAATAATGATAATGATTAGAGATGATTGAACTCCACAAATGACAAAACAGCAGCACATACAGTATATATTCCTCTCGTCTTTTGTAGCCATACAGTGCGAAAGCTTTGTTTCAAAATATTGCCTTTCCCTCAAGCTCCCAAATCTTATTCATACTTTGATTTTTGAATTTCCTCCACTTTGCATGTCTGTGACACCAGAAGTTATTTGTGTCCCTGGACCACAAAACCAGTCACAAGGGTCAATTTTTCGAAATTGAGATTTATACATCGTCTGAAAGCTGAATAAATAAACTTTCCATTGATGTATGGATCATTGATTGTTAGGATAGGACAATATTTGAAGATCTGGGATCTGAGGGTGCAAAAAATCATAATATTGAGAAAATCGCCTTTAAAGTTGTCCACCAAAGGCGCTGTAGCAGGCCATTGCTAAGAAGAAACAGGTTTGTTTTAATGCTCTCTATTGGCTTACCGCTGTAATGACGTTGTGGAGAGTATATAAACCCGAAAGCGGAAATTATAAGCTTTACATAGATGCCAAACTTGAGTGGGTAATTCACAAAGAGGGGGCAGCAGCAATTTTGCTGCATCCACTCAAAAAATTAAGTTTTGATACATTTACGGCGAAATTTACAAAATATCTTCATGGAACATGAACTTTACTTTAATATCCTAATGATTTTTGTCATAAGAGAAAATTAAATAATGTTGACCCATGCAATGTACTGTTGGATATTGCTACAAATATACCCGTGCTACTTATGAATGGTTTTGTGGCTGAGGGTCACATTCATTTTTACATAATTACTGAACATGACATACCAGCTTTGAATGGGTTGTTAAAGAGATTGAAGCGCTGTGGTGCGGTTTTAGAGTACTTAGAGCATCATGCAAGTCTTACGCGCTACTTTTATGATCCTCTGGACAAGTAAGATCACATTGAGACATGGTTTGTATATTTAGATGTTTAAGGCATAGTAAACATAAAAAGTAAAACATTAAGAGTTTGTGCTTCTGTTCCTCAAAGCCACAATTGTTTTCGCATTACTCAACAGCAGACACAAATCTCACAGAACAGATTTATAGAATATACTGTATATTTATCTTGTTTAGCTTTAAATGCATAAATTTGTTGTGCCAGGGATGGACTTTACCTCTGATGGTCGTTATATGGCTCTGGCGGAGCGACGGGAATGTAAAGACTACATCAGTGTGTTTGTGTGTGATGACTGGCATCTTCTCAGAGTGAGTTTATCACTTCCATTCTGTTTATAGTTCTGTTTATTGTCAGAGCCTTCACTGTAAAAAATGATTCTGGATCGTAGTAGATTTCATTAAATGAATTGAGTAAACTTTACTGAATACAGTTGTTTCGTGGTTACCATCGTTCAGAATAGTGGCGCTTGTGCTTAGGTCATGTGAGAGCTCATGATGTTATTTCACATGTTATTTCACGCAGTGAACAGTAATGCTGCTAATGCCAGTACTGAGACAAATCTCAGCTTGTACATCATATACACTCACCTAAAGGATTATTAGGAACACCATACTAATACGGTGTTTGACCCCCTTTCGCCTTCAGAACTGCCTTAATTCTACGTGGCATTGATTCAACAAGGTGCTGAAAGCATTCTTTAGAAATGTTGGCCCATATTGATAGGATAGCATCTTGCAGTTGATGGAGATTTGTGGGATGCACATCCAGGGCACGAAGCTCCCGTTCCACCACATCCCAAAGATGTTCTATCGGGTTGAGATCTGGTGACTGTGGGGGCCATTCTAGTACAGTGAACTCATTGTCATGTTCAAGAAACCAATTTGAAATGATTCGAGCTTTGTGACATGGTGCATTATCCTGCTGGAAGTAGCCATTAGAGGATGGGTACATGGTGGTCATAAAGGGATGGACATGGTCAGAAACAATGCTCAGGTAGGCCGTGGCATTTAAACGATGCCCAATTGGCACTAAGGGGCCTAAAGTGTGCCAAGAAAACATCCCCCACACCATTACACCACCACCACCAGCCTGCACAGTGGTAACAAGGCATGATGGATCCATGTTCTCATTCTGTTTACGCCAAATTCTGACTCTACCATTTGAATGTCTCAACAGAAATCGAGACTCATCAGACCAGGCAACATTTTTCCAGTCTTCAACTGTCCAATTTTGGTGAGCTCGTGCAAATTGTAGCCTCTTTTTCCTATTTGTAGTGGAGATGAGTGGTACCCGGTGGGGTCTTCTGCTGTTGTAGCCCATCTGCCTCAAGGTTGTGCGTGTTGTGGCTTCACAAATGCTTTGCTGCATACCTCGGTTGTAACGAGTGGTTATTTCAGTCAAAGTTGCTCTTCTATCAGCTTGAATCAGTCGGCCCATTCTCCTCTGACCTCTAGCATCAACAAGGCATTTTCGCCCACAGGACTGCCGCATACTGGATGTTTTTCCCTTTTCACACCATTCTTTGTAAACCCTAGAAATGGTTGTGCGTGAAAATCCCAGTAACTGAGCAGATTGTGAAATACTCAGACCGGCCCGTCTGGCACCAACAACCATGCCACGCTCAAAATTGCTTAAATCACCTTTCTTTCCCATTCTGACATTCAGTTTGGAGTTCAGGAGATTGTCTTGACCAGGACCACACCCCTAAATGCATTGAAGCAACTGCCATGTGATTGGTTGATTAGATAATTGCATTAATGAGAAATTGAACAGGTGTTCCTAATAATCCTTTAGGTGAGTGTATGTTGTAAACAATAATAAATGTTAAGCTGAAGTTAAAAAGAACAATAAATTAACTCCAATGCTCAAATTAGTATTTCTTCTTGATTTTTTTTATTTATCATATGCTTCAATAATTTAGGTAATTTCACTTGATTTATTCATGGAATATGGCGTTAAAAGTAAGCTTTAAAGTACTTTTAAAGTAATATTTTGTGTAATATTGTTACCATAATTTTTTTTAAAGTAAATATCCGTGTCATTTTTTTTACAGTGTTGACCTAGCAGTTAACACACATGCTGCAGGTTCGCTGAGCCTCAGTGCTTGCGTCGGAGATGTAGTTCATGTTTTAAATAACAGCTTTTTAGTGATTCATGATTATTTTAATACTGTATAACTTTTTTCATCACATGAAAGCATTTTGAGAGTGAAACTCAAGATCTGGCAGGGCTGGAGTGGTCTCCTAACGGCTGTGTGCTTGCAGTGTGGGACAGCTGTCTGGAGGTGAACTGCTTCATTATGTCAATTGTACATAACATTTTTATTGTCAAATGCTATGGTATTACTGTAACCAAAAGTGTGTAGTCTTACAATTTTTTTATTAAAACTGAATCACAATGTAATGAAATATTCTAAAAACAACTAGGAATCAACTAGAATTTTTAACGGCAGGTATGATTCTGTCTCTTTATTTCCTTAGTATAAAATGTTGTTGTATTCGCTGGATGGCCGTCTGTTGTCCTCCTACAGTGCTTATGAGTGGTCTCTCGGCATTAAGTCTGTCACGTGGAGTCCCAGCAGCCAGTTCCTGGTCATTGGCAGCTATGATGAGAAGGTATGAAATCTTAAAGGGGTCATATGGCGCGAATACGTATTTTTCTGTGTCTTTGGTGTGTTATAAGTTGCCCATGCATCTATTAGAAACGTAAAATTGCAAATATTTGCAAAGTGTCAGAACAAGAGATACATTCTATCTAAAAGCAAATGCTCACCCAGACCTGCCTGAAACGCCTCGTGTAACCACATCCCCACAAATCCATGTAAGTTCGTGGTGAGTTGACTAAGACCACCCAAATGTATACGCAAGTAAGGTGGGCGTACCTGTCAGTACAATTGCTTTGGAACCTGATGTTCCAAATATGGTAAGAGGCGTTACATTTCCGTCACACGCTTGCAGTATTCAACCAATCACTACGCACTGGTTAACTGGCCAATCATAGCACACCTCGCTTTTCAGAGCGATGAGCTTTGTAAAAAATCTGCGCGTTTCAGAGAGGCGGGGCAAAGAGGATATACAAACATGCACGGTATGTGGAAAATACAGCGTTTTTTAACCTTAAATCGTGTATAAACATTGCATTACATCTAAAACAAATGATAATATTCGTTTTAGCCGTGTCATATGACTCCTTTAGCAAAACTTAGACTGAATTTATATTTCAGGGTAAATTAATAGTCAAGTATGGTATGCAAGTGATAAAATTGTCAGTAATTGTAATATCTGTAATTTCAAAGAAAGTGCTGTTAAAATACCTCATGTAATTAAATGTACATTGTGCTTGCAATTAAACAAAGGTATGGACTTTTAAGATGTTTTGATGGATTTCCACCAGGTTCGGATCCTGAATCATATCACCTGGAAAAAGATCACGGAGTTTGAGCACCCAGGGACAATAAGCAACTCCAAAGCTGTAAGTTTTTTAATCTTTTAAATGTTTTGATCTGATATTTTATAAAAAAGTAAACATTCACTATTCCTTTAAAGATGAACTATTCCTTCAATTTAGTGCCTTAAAGTCCCCATGCAATCAAAATTGATTTTTTTTCTTTCATTAAAAATATGTTTAAAGATCGGATATTATGCTATGTCATGCATTCTGAATTCTTTACACTGTTAAACGTGCTGGCTTCTCATGCTTAACATGGTCAACTTGTTAAAAAACGAGTTGGACGTATGACATAGTATTTCTGTACTTGATACACTCCCCCAGCACTCCAACTTGTTTCGGAAAGTTTTTTATAATTCTGGATCCCTGTGTCGTCAATGGGATCCTATTTCTTTTATTGGCCATTCTCCCGGAAAAGCACTGCAAGGTGAAAGAAAGAGCCCGCCCACGAGCCAACTGACGAGCGAGACTCGCTTACCATCAAGATTATCTGCGCTGCAGATAGTGAAGTTTAGGTGTGTCTGTTTGTTCACGGCATTTCAGTGATGGATGTTATATAAACAGTGGATATAACGCTGGATTTGGAGATTGTTTGAAACTGATAGATGGCACGGTCCTAGTGCTAAAAGATGCCGGATATGAACTGCACATGGTAAGTCAAACTGAGTCATACGTCTGTTTTGTTGGCAATCGGTGTATACAGTATGTGCATAATGTACAAAACACAAAGGGATTTATGTGAGGATGTGTTGCTTGCTCGTGCTGTAGTTCCAGCCCACTCTCTTCACTAGTTCCACCTCTAGCAGTTTGTGTTTTTCCGGAAATAATCATACAGCTGTATGTCTCTTTTATAAATTTGATCAAACTAAATACTCTTCGAAGATACTACGTATGCAATACTACTGTATAGGCACTTTTTTGCTAGTTTCAGCCTGACGCAGTTTCATTTTCACGTCCTGCGCCACATTGTTTAAATAGCACATGCATTTGTGCACATTTGTGCGCCCATGGGCATGCTGGTCTGAAAACGAGGTGTGTTCAGGTGCATTGTTGGCGCATTGCTATTTTAAGGCAACTGAAATAGACTGCGCCATTGACCAACTGAAACCTGGTCTAAAGTCAATATTTTTTTAGTTATTAAAGAGCGTGTTAAGTATATGCGCCTATTGGCGGGTGCACAGCGCCCATACATTCTGCTTATTACACACAGAGGGACGTGCAGCAGGACACAATAATGCCAAATATTACAAATTAATGGATTACAATGTAAAAGATTAATATTGTGGACATAGATAAAAATCCGGCTTGCCCTGTAGATAGTCTGCTCGTGCGAGAGGTTAAAGTGCGTGAGCAGACCATCTACAGGACTATGGGAGGCAAATCCTGCCAAATTTAAATAAATAAATTAAACGATGAAAATGACAACCAGATTAGCAATTTCATTATACACATAATCTGGTTTTCATTTTCATCGTTTAATTTATTTATTTAAATTTGGCAGGATTTGCCTCCCATACAGGACAAGCCGGATTTTTAATCCGAAGTTTGATTTTATGTGAAGAAACACATCTACCATTTCCTTTCAAATGGCTAAATTAACAGATTACTTTATATTAAAAGGGTAATATTTTCTTGACACGCTGTATACACAACTTTTTTCACTCTCTTTAACGATACAGGTAGTTTTCCGCATTTCATTTTTTTTTACATGTAATAAAATATACAGTAATTCATTATTCAGTCTTATTATGTATAATTCATAAAAACTTGCTTAGGCATCATGGCTTTTTTAAGCAAAATATGCTATGGGATTGACGGTTTTAAATGGTTATGGCAATGAGAATTTTTTGGGGGGGATTTTAAACATTGTATAAAACTGTCAGTAATTTTTTTTAAATGAAAGGAAAAGTTCACCTCAAAATCAGAATTGTGTTATTTGTGACGTTCAACATGTTTTAAGACCTCCCGGCGTCTTCGGAACACAAATAAAGATATTTTAGGTGACATCCGAGAGATTTCCAGGCCTCCTCATAGACATCATGGTTATAGTTGTTGTCAAGGTCCAGAAACGTATTAAAGACATCGTTAAATTGGTCCATCTGCTCAAAGTGGCTCAATTACATTTTTTTGAAGTGACGAGAATACTTTGTGCGAAAAACAAACCGAAATAACGACTTTAAATAACACAATTTTAAGGTGAACTTTTCCTTTAATGCTTTGTCATGGCTTGTTTTAAATGAAGAGAAAGGGCATTTGTTGAAGTGTTTTTAAGAAAATTATGTTTGACATCTTGAAACCAAGATGTGAATCACCCAGCTAGTTAAAACTGAAAGCTAACACGCACACATTTGGCAACGCCTCATAGAACAATTCACAGCGCTCAGGAATGGTGTAAAAAATTACAGGGCGGGATGCGAGGGTCTTGAGGTGCACTTTACATAACAGAAATTGCCGTGTCAACTTGCTACTGTAAACAAGTGCATGCTTACATTAAAAACAATGGAAAGTGACGCAGTGCAATGGGAATAACGCATACTCAGTGAGTTGCCTTTTACAGTCTCTCTCTTTCATTCACACGCACCTCCTGCCTCATTATTACTCACTAATAACAGGAACCATTTTGTGTTCCCCTAAAGGACATCTATGACACCTTCAAAAACACCCAAACAAGCAAGCCAGTATCATTTGTAATCCGAGACAGTAATCCAAAAATTTTGTCTGGTCAAAAGGTTTGGTAAAATTGCTGTTTTTGTTTTGTTCTAGGTGGTATTTAAGGAGATGGAGAAAAGTGCTGTTGTGGGCAGAGATGATCTTTCTATTCATCAGTTAACTGTGGGTAACTCGCTCTTTAGCACACAGAGCAAATGTAAGTTGCATCAATCTGGTTGTCCTGCTCAAGTCTACTCTTCTTGCTAGATAAACTATGTTAATAATGTGAGGAGAGTCCCTACTGTTTACGTTTGCACTAATATTACCAGCTATGCAGACAGCATTGTCTCGATGGAGACTCTAGTTTGGTGGCGAAGCATGATGTCAGGTCATTAAGAATAGTGAGCAATTATGACAAAGGTCTGCATATACAGTACCACTACATAATCTGAAATGGCGTATAGTTTTATTGTAACATGAGAACCTCATTCAGAGAAACTCTAACTTTTATTATGGAAAGCTCCCTCTATTTTATCCAGTCTATTTTTTGAACCCAAACTACAAAAGTGTCTCTTTCAGAAATCTTCATAATCATTAATGTATGACCACTTAGATTTATACATCTACGACTATTTTGTGCATATTTACATATAAAAGTCTGTTTGAGTAAATCCTACAAAAATATGCCCAGTTGATATTTCATTCTGAAATCAAGAGGGAAACCATTTTTTTCTTAAATTCTTTAAAAAAATACATTGAGGCACTGTTGTGAGAAAGAAACTTAAATACTGCAAGCAATTTTCTTTCCTAATGCTATGCAAATGAGACTTTTTGAGAAAACATTTGACTAATAGACAGCAATACTTTATTACAGATGAGATAACACAGCTGCCAACCCAAGTTCCAGTGATCAAGCCCGATCTAGACCGCGCCAACCCTAAAATCGGCATCTCTGCCATGGCTTTTAGTGCCGATAATCGCTACCTGGCTACAAAGAATGGTGAGATTATGTCTGTAATAGGCAGTGGGGTCCAAAAATCTAATTTAACAAGCATTGATGTAATTTAATCTCATTTATACATGACATAAAATGATTGTCTTGCTTCTGTTGAAACACATATTCTCCATTGTATCCCCAAATAATGAAGGGAAAACATTTACATTATACTTATACTGTTATGTCAATCTAAGGTTGTATTTAAAAATTTTGAAATGATTTGTAAAATAAGAAGAGAACACAAAAAGGAACCACTAATGTCTCAGTCTTTTGAACCCCAGTTTATTTTAAAGGGATACTTCACCCAAAAATGAAAATTCTGTCATCATTAACTCACCTTCGAGTTGTTCCAAATCTGTACATTTATTTGTTCTGATGAACACAGAGAAATATATTTGTAAGAATGCTTATAACCAAACAGATCTTGCCCCCCAATTGACTCCCATAGTAGGAAAATTACTTAATCTTTTTTTTGTTCTGTTGGACACAAAAGAAGACGTTTTGAAGAATGTAGGACAGCAAACAGTTCTGGGGCACTTTTGACTACCATTGTATTTTTTCTTACTATGGTAGTCAATGGGGGGAAAAATCTGTCTGGCTATAAGCATTCTTCCAAATATCTTTCTCTGTGTTCATCAGAACAAAGACATAAACAGATTTGGAACAACTCGAAGGTGAGTAAATGATGACAGAATTTTCATTTTTGGGTGAAGTATCCCATTCCCTTTAATAAACTATTCAATAAAATATTTAAACTAAGCTTGAATGTGAACTAACAGTAAGCAGCTCTACTTACAGTAGCTGTGTCTTTTATTTTTCTCATCTCAAACCTCATGCCCCTTGCTCTATTTGGCAACAGCTATGAGGAGCATTACAGCCTGCTAAACTGGATCAGATTGTCTGAACCATTTGGCACATTGCTTCCTGGGAAATCCCCTTGTTTTTAATACACACAGCTTATTCCACCTATGCAGATGTCCTGACAACTGTCTGATTCATAGTCTCTGATTCTGTCTGTGAGGGTGTTGTTATTGAGATGCTGATGCTGTGTCAAATTGCCGTCAGATAACATGCCTCAGAGTCTGTGGGTGTGGGACATGCAGAGACTCAGTCTACTGGCTGTGCTTGAACAGACGGCTCCGGTACGTTGTTTTAACTGGGACCCTTGCAGACCCCGACTGGCCCTCTGCACCGGAAACACCAGAGTTTATCTCTGGTCACCAGCTGGTTGCGTGTCTGTAAACGTACCAGTAGAAGGTATGGTGCCAAGCTCACCACATGTTGATACCCCTTAACTGTAGTGAAATCCCAATGTACAGCCTCTCATCTTATAAAATGATTGCTCAAATGTTCAATTTATTGGTCATTAAAATGTATAAATAATAATGCAAATGAATATAATCTATCAGCCTAAATCAGTGTTTCTCAAACTTTTCATTGTGAGGTCCCCCTTGTGTAGGGTGCATCCATTTGCGCCTCCTCTAATAAGGATTTATATGCCCGGTTTCACAGACAAGGTTTAAGGCTAGTCCCAGACTAAAATGAAAGTTTGAGCTGTCTTAACTGAAAATAAACTGCACTGACATACAAACCCGATTCCAAAAAAGTTGGGACACTGTACAAATTGTGAATAAAAAAGGAATGCAATAATTTACGAATCTCATAAACTTATATTTTATTCACAATAGAATATAGATAACATATCAAATGTTGAAAGTGAGACATTTTGAAATGTCATGCCAAATATTGGCTCATTTTGGATTTCATGAGAGCTACACATTCCAAAAAAGTTGGGACAGGTAGCAATAAAAGGCCGGAAAAGTTAAATGTACATATAAGGAACAGCTGGAGGACCAATTTGCAACTTATTAGGTCAATTGGCAACATGATTGGGTATAAAAAGAGCCTCTCAGAGTGGCAGTGTCTCTCAGAAGTCAAGATGGGCAGAGGATCACCAATTCCCCCAATGCTGCGGCGAAAAATAGTGGAGCAATATCAGAAAGGAGTTTCTCAGAGAAAAATTGCAAAGAGTTTGAAGTTATCATCATCTACAGTGCATAATATCATCCAAAGATTCAGAGAATCTGGAACAATCTCTGTGCGTAAGGGTCAAGGCCGGAAAACCATACTGGATGCCCGTGATCTTCGGGCCCTTAGACGGCACTGCATCACATACAGGAATGCTACTGTAATGGAAATCACAACATGGGCTCAGGAATACTTCCAGAAAACATTGTCGGTGAACACAATCCACCGTGCCATTCGCCGTTGCCGGCTAAAACTCTATAGGTCAAAAAAGAAGCCATATCTAAACATGATCCAGAAGCGCAGGCGTTTTCTCTGGGCCAAGGCTCATTTAAAATGGACTGTGGCAAAGTGGAAAACTGTTCTGTGGTCAGACGAATCAAAATTTGAAGTTCTTTTTGGAAAACTGGGACGCCATGTCATCCGGACTAAAGAGGACAAGGACAACCCAAGTTGTTATCAGCGCTCAGTTCAGAAGCCTGCATCTCTGATGGTATGGTGTTGCATGAGTGCGTGTGGCATGGGCAGCTTACACATCTGGAAAGGCACCATCAATGCTGAAAGGTATATCCAAGTTCTAGAACAACATATGCTCCCATCCAGACGTCGTCTCTTTCAGGGAAGACCTTGCATTTTCCAACATGACAATGCCAGACCACATACTGCATCAATTACAACATCATGGCTGCGTAGAAGAAGGATCCGGGTACTGAAATGGCCAGCCTGCAGTCCAGATCTTTCACCCATAGAAAACATTTGGCGCATCATAAAGAGGAAGATGCGACAAAGACCTAAGACAGTCGAGCAACTAGAAGCCTGTATTAGACAAGAATGGGACAACATTCCTATTCCTAAACTTGAGCAACTTGTCTCCTCAGTCCCCAGACGTTTGCAGACTGTTATAAAAAGAAGAGGGGATGCCACACAGTGGTAAACATGGCCTTGTCCCAACTTTTTTGAGATGTGTTGATGCCATGAAATTTAAAATCAACTTATTTTTCCCTTAAAATGATACATTCTCTCAGTTTAAACATTTGATATGTCATCTATGTTGTATTCTGAATAAAATATTGAAATTTGAAACTTCCACATCATTGCATTCTGTTTTTATTCACAATTTGTACAGTGTCCCAACTTTTTTGGAATCGGGTTTGTACTTTAAAATATATCATTGCTATTTTTTTGTCTCAAGATGCACACTAGTAATATTTTTATCCAAGGCATTTTAATAAAAGCGAATTAAATATCCTAATTTAATTAAGGCATAGTCCTGGTTTAAGATAAACCTTGTCTGTGAAAACAGGCCATAATCTTAAATTTATGGTATAATCTTAAACTTACACTTTTAGTTGGTGGCCTTATTTTTCTGATGTTTGATTACACAAGAATCTATAATACATACTAAATTTCATCAAATTCCATCTTAGGGCCCCCAGTTTGAGAACCACTGGCCTAAACGTAGGCTGTTTGTGGTTGCCAAAAACATAATGGCCAAAAATCATCATAATACTGTATATGATTCACATATTGTTTTGAAGTGATATGTACATCTAATTTGAGTTATCACAGATATGTTTTAAACCAACTTTTTTGTAAATGCTTTACCGACCAAATAACACATGAAATGGATTGCATTAAAGGAAGTTCTATGGAAACAGTAAATATCTTATTCTGTGTTTCTACACAGGCAGTTTCCAGGTTCAGTCTTTGTTTTGGCACTGCAGTGGCAACTCGCTTATCCTGTTGTCTAAGGAGCAGCTCTGTCTGTGTTACATGGACTCTGATGATAAGAAATAAACCGAGGGGCTTCATCAATACTTCCAAGAGTTTGATCTTACAATACAGAACTTGTTTCTATTTAAAAAAAAGATGAAATACTTTCACGTGAGCATGAGAGACGCAAACAACACTAGTGAAAATATTGTTCTTGCATCCATACATCAGCACGTCATCCCATTTTTCAAATGGGATTTTTACTGGATTATTTCATTTTAACTAAAAGAAATCTAAATTAAATCAGAAATTCAGTCACAAGTACAGTTGTCAAGGAGTCAAACTTTGAATCTGATACAGCAGCTGTGATATGTCTGATATCTGTGATATGTACACCAGTAGTATAGTGTATATGAACTGATTCAAGCATTCTCTAAGATCTGCTTCTCATGTCCTTAGTTATAGCTGTTACACATGAAAAACCAAACGTACAGTACTGTATCATCTTAAAAATACAACAAATGTATGAGACTTCAGCATTACAGTTTTGTAGCCGTGTTTTTAAAATGAATTTGAATTGTAAATGTAAAGCCTTTTGATACGTTGATAATGTCTGTGTTGTATTTTTGTGTGTGTGTGTAAAATTGTTTAGGTTTATTTTTATAGGATTTGTAATAAACTATATTGTATAAACTATAATTATGTCTCTCCTTTTTTTAGCTTTCAGGTAAATCTCACGAAACCTGAACAGGTCACAATTTCACCACCCCGAAAAGGAAAAAAACTATTTAGGACTAGATTTTCCACCCACATTTCTATTAATTTTATTGAAGCCCTTTTGATTTAACTAATTAAATAGTTTTAAAAAATTTATAACAATTCATATGATAATGGTATGTGAATCTAAGTATTTGAAAAGTCCAGGTAATCCAATTTAAACCACAACGGCTGCTTTGGGTATTAGAAAGTCTTTTTATTACAATAAAATGAATTTCAAAATACTGAAATTTTGCGCAGGATAAACAACACGGTTGTGAACTGCAAAAGTGCTTGGGTTATTTTGGTGATTTAAAGCTATGACTTAACAATTTGACACCTAACATGCATACACAACTTTAAAATGACAAAAGCTTACACTACGCAACAATGCCTCTGATTAAACAAATGTCAAAACCATTAAATAAGACTACTTCCATTGCCAGAATAAGCAAAAGGGCGTGAAGATAATGTTTCAGTCTCACAACCCGTAATCAATCAACAGTGGAAAGTCTTTATAGACTCTTACACTTTATCTTGCATCCACAAGCAAACAAGTTAAAGCAAGACCAACTTGACCTGAGGAATTAACAGTATCATCACAAATGTATTAAATTAACAATTACTTTATGGCTTAATTTATCAAATAAAGCAAGCATACCATAACACAGAAATGCACATGTAGTACAATATACAATAGTTTGTGATATACAAGACAGAACAGCTGATATTGTGAATGTAAGGTCTTACGGATATCCACAAAAAATGCTGGGTTATTGGGTCAAAAGGGGACGAACCCATCACTGGGTTGGAAAAATCCAGCATTTTTAGTGTATATATTAATCTAAATCCTAAAATATTTGAGATCTCATTTGACAATGACCAGATGGCAATCTGGGCACAAATAAAGTCTCAAAGTTTATGCCTCAAAGTTAAACAGTATTCTGAGTCCATTTTTAGCAACTATTTAGTAATTACCACAAAGACAATAACAGAACATAAACAGAAACTTTTTTGTGCAGCTATAGTCGAAGAATACCATAATGTAAGAGGCTGAAGAATGTTTTGTAAAGTTGAGAAGGCATGCAAATAGATTTCTTTTCTCTTGTGATACGCTTTGACTATTACAAACTATTTGTTTCTAGTGAAAAGCCAATCTGTTCAAAAATCAATAACCTTAAAATCCTGTACAAGCATTCTGTCTCATTCCCTATCCAAGCACCTTGCTTAAGATTATGGAGTGATTAAAGGTAAGCAAATGGTTAACCTGACCTAGGGGCACAGAAGTAGTGATAAAAATGTCACTGCCCAAATCATCACCGTTGTCAAGGACTGTGACAGTTTTTGGTCAATTGTTAAAAACTGTTGTTAAAGCATGCAGAAAGAGGATCAGTGCATTTAGACTTAACATTAATCATCTTAACATTAGCCAAGGCCACACACACAAAATGTACCATCAAACCATTTAGCCATTACAATGGCTTTTTTATGGGGTGAATGGATGGATGGCACAAAGATTGGCATTGGGTGCATCCAGGCACATTCAGTGAACATATTTCACAAACCACAAGCATCCAACAAGCAAAACAGCTCACATACTGTCACAATACTGACAGTAGCTAAAACCCAATTTTTCCTCTTGTCATGGAGTAGCCCAATTTGGCTTCATTGTTGATTAAAGACATAATGCCCAGGTAAGTTTCAATGAGAAGTGGGCGCTCCAGTATCAGCACACCATTAGCTCGTCCAGGGATCGGGAACTCTTTATGGGCCTTTTTCACTGCTTGCACGAGCTGGGTCTTGAAGTTTTCAAGCTGAAAGACATAACACAAATATTTTCCTTCTTTTTTCATCTACATGGCTAAACTTTGTACTGCTAAACTAAACTTCCGGCTAAACTTTGTAACAATCTTTTGGGGCCACTTGGACATGTGTATCACACTTCCTCTTGATGAGAGAGACAAAAACTCAACATATAAACTAAAAACAGTAAAAGGGGATGTTTTTTGCTAACCGAAATAAAGGAAATTAAAAATAAAAGCTATTTGTTTTACTTTTATTATAGAATATAACAGGATGGATGTACTTGTTTTATTAAAAAACATTTACCTGGCAGATGGAAGACACCTTTTCATCTGCATGTGCCATAGGATGTTCAGTGAAGGTAGCATAGGGTATGTCACTAGACCACGGGTTCCAGCGATTTATAAACGAAGCTCTTGGTCGCTTATCCCACTGCACACGGATACCAGTTCCCTCTCTCCTTCAGACAAACACACATACACATACAATCCTGCAATAATATACTAAAACAGTTTTTGTGTTTGTTACACTGTATAACCTACACCAGTAGCCTATGTATAAATAATTACAGTGAAACAGCATCCATCATTCACTTTAGTAATGTGACGCATCGTATGTATGATGGACTTAATTCACTACAACTGGATCATAAAACTGATAGATAACGGAAAGGAACAAGGTGAGTGGAAGAAAGGGGTTAAACGAGAGGAATTTGTAATGTCAACTAGAAAGGAAATTAGGGAGAAAGTTAGTAAATTTATGGGCAAACATTACTTTGTTTAAAAAGACATGCGCTGATGAACAATAAGATCGTGACTGTGTATAAACCACTTCGGATGACGTAAACAACGCTGATTCAACGCAGGTCCAGAAGAACTTCCAGTTTTCTAACACTATAAACGTTTGAACGAAACACAATCAACAGAGCATTTATAACCGAATCAAAATGTTAAACTATTATATTTAAGATTTATTTATGTATGTAAGATTTAAAAATAAAATAAATGAAAATGAAACTGTAAGTGCCGGTGACCAGTGTGTACAGCTTGCAAAGTGGTTTATTAGCCTACTAAATACAGTAGGTTCATTTTTAATTTTGACTCGAACATAACCTTTATTTGTCTACAATAAATGTAGAGCAGCAGATATATAAGGCACACATATACAACAAAGAGTCAATAAAAGTCTTACTTGTTAAAGGATTTTGGGGGAAACTCAAACTCGCCAACAGAGATTGTGTCCACAGCGTTTAGAGAAATTCTAATCACTTGCTGACACTGGAGGTTTATAAAGTCATATTTGCACACCAACAAAGACCTGGAACACACCAATGTCTCTTTTAAAACTGATCTAAAATTCTCTTGTCTGTATTTTCTCTTGCTCTTACCGCTCAGTTATAAGTACCAGTCTCTCTTTTTCATTGTTCCAGTGATCAATTCTGTGGAAATGGATAAAGCAGTCATAAATATGGCTAAACTGACATTAACAAATATGTGACCCTGTCTGTGAAAACCAGGCTAAGGTATCAAAATCTAATCCTGCCATAACGAGCATGAAAGTTTGATGTCAGACATTATTTCACTATGATTTAAATCTTTGACATTGCCTTACTCAGTCAATATTTAAGATATCGAAGTTATATTTTTAGATAATGTTATTTGTATTATGTAGATCACAAATGTGGGTTTTCACAGACAGGGTCACATATTATCAACAGAATAAATAGTAGTTAATGTGTGCTTTATCTCCTGTGAGATATCTTACGTATTTTTTGTATATTTAAATAAAACCTGTCCCTTACTCCCTGATTTACTGTAGTTTGTGTCCAGAAAATACTTTAAGTTTAGCATTTTGTCCAACATGTTCAAAAACAAGGTTATTTTTGTAAGACAACTATTAAATTAAATTGAGGGACTTTCTGATCATTTCCAACTGCATGCGTTGTTTCCACAAATTGAAACAGTATTTTTGTACAATATGGACTCACTCCGCCAAGAGCCACACACTAAGAACTTCTCCATCTTGTGAAGGCAAAGCAACTGTGCGGATGTCATTAACCGCCTGCTCTATGGTACCTGTCTAAAACGAAAGCAAACATTTTAGAAAAAACTAGAAACCTCAAGACTTGAAAACTTGAAACCTCAAGACTCAAAACACAGAAGCTGAGGCAGAATAACTGTACATAAATATATACTATTTCTGGATTATGCAGCAAAAGCAGTATATATATATATACATATTTATGTATCAAATACCTGAATTTCCAAAGCAGTAGGCCTATTTGTCAATGTGTGCACTATATCATCTTTAAGGTCACTGATCTATTCATAATAGGCTAAATCAGTTATTGTAAATTGTTATGTCTCTTAAGTTTAAAGGGGTTTATAAGGGTGTCTAATAAATGGATGTGGCTCAAAACCTTATAGGCCACCTTTCTAGTTTTTAAAATACAATTTAAAAAGAGAAAAAACAGATTTTAGGAGTAGGCTAACAGTAGGCTAAAACCTACTCACCCTAAAGACGAAATAATCTTTGACTTTAGCTCGCATTGTTGGGTTGTGGACATGGAAAGGCGTGAGTTTTTGTAGCGGGGTGCAGCAGGCCACTGAAGCTCCATCCAGGGCCACTGCATCATCACAGTCAGCCGGGTGTAAAACAGCCGCACCCGGGCTCTCAGGATCTACGCTGTCGTTCAGTTGCAGCATCTCACAGTCGATGCAAAGCTGCAAATACAGTAGCTAACAAGCAATGATTCCGCTCAGCCGCACTGTTATGTTGTGTTGTAAGGGGAACGCCCACTCAGGTCTTAAAGGGATATGCTCAGTTTATAAATTAGTTACTGCGTTGCAATTTTTATACATTAATAAATGATACTGTAACATTTTATTATAATGTTGTTATAACTGTAATCGTAGTTATAATTTACTCATTTACTAATACATTTCTAAAACCAAACATTTTAGTTATGAATGCACTACGAACTAACACTAACGAACAACGGCCATAATGTTTGAACGCTTTTTAATAATGTTCCACAGTGTTTGGCTCCATCTGGCGGCCATCAGTTGGAGAACCACCATTGTTGCCCATTTAGGTTGGGAATCGAAAATCAATTCGAATTCTGGAATCGGAATTGAAAGGTTAGGCATCGGAAACAGCAACTAGTGTACAGATGCATTGATGCATCCTATCTTCCCAAAGTTGTTTCTCTGTTTATTTGTTGATTAACCTTTCGATAATTATTGCTTATTGTGTATTCTTAATACATTTCTTTGTTCTGATGAACACAGAGAAAGATATTTGAAAGAATGCTTGTAACCAAATGGTTTTTGGCCACCATTGACTACCATACTAGGAAAAATTGCTTTATACATTTCTTTGTTCTGTTTTTACACAAAAGGAGAATTTTGAAGTATGTGGGAAAGTAAACAATTCTGGGGCTACTTTTGTAATTTTTCCTTCTATGGTATTCAATGGTGGCCAAGGACTGTTTGGTTACAAGCATTCTTCCAAATATATTTCTCTGTGTTCATCAGAACAAAGAAATGTATACAGATTTGGAACAACTAGAGGGTAAGTAAATTATTACAGAATTTTTATTATTGGGTGAGCTGTCCCTTTAATTATGATGGCTGCTTATATGTTAATTGATTTTAACAGCCCAGTTGATTTTAAGTGATGCATCAAGGGCCCCACTTTGTTGAAAGTATTGTTTTCAACCTTTTATAGCTTCAGTGTGGTGTGCCAGATACAGGCATTTTGTGTCAAGACATCTATGAGCATACAAACCTCATACTGTTCATACTCTTAGTGTATAATGGATGATCATTGTGTGAGTGTGTGTATGTGTGTTATAGTGCTCATAAAGATCCCTCTTGGTTCATAACAAGCGGCAAGGTGAGACACATAGTATTGAGGTGATTGAGTCTTTGATTTAATAATTTATAAGCATAATGTCATTACATCAATACATATTTATGACAAAAACAAAAAGAAAGAGCCAGCACACCGTTTCTTTTAAATACACTTGAATTGTAATCTAAGCAGCAATGTGATGTTTTAAACCCAATTCTCAGAAAAGGCCGTTTAGTTGAATAACTGATTAAGTAAACATGTGATCTGCTAACAGTTGTTTTCTTTGAACGTGCATGTCTTGTCTATTATTGCTTTTTACCATATTTTTAAACTAGACAGTTAGTTTTGTATACAAATGCATGTAACGTTAGCTGCCCAAGTTTAAACCCTCATTTAAAAGGGAGTAGGTCTTTCACTGTTGTCTGACAGGCAAACACTGGGATATATTAACCAGTGTCACCATTGTGTGTAAATATTTTTCTCCATAACCATCTCTTAAACTATTTTCATCTTTCTCTTTCATTTCCAGATACTATACAATGGAACTTTGTGCTTTTCTTTGGGGGAAGTATGCAGATGACCTACTCTTCAAGACCTTTCTTCTGCATGGAGAAACTGATATGACAGATCGGGTGGTATAGGCAACACATTTGTTTTTGTTCAAAAGCTGGCAA
This sequence comes from Triplophysa rosa, assembly GCF_024868665.1. Taxonomy (NCBI): domain Eukaryota; kingdom Metazoa; phylum Chordata; class Actinopteri; order Cypriniformes; family Nemacheilidae; genus Triplophysa; species Triplophysa rosa. Next base: position 2,804,907 of record NC_079906.1, on the reverse strand, counting down.
ACTGGCATCCTCATACAATCAGTACTTCAGAAGCAGAACAAGTCCCAGTGTTCAGTGCTATAGCAACTTTACACTTAACAGCATATGATAGTGATTAAAACCAAGTCAATGCAAAAATTTGATGATTAGCACATTAGCTGCATATCAGACGTTTTCCAAGGATTTTATTGTATTTGCTTCATAAACTACAAGAATAAATTCATTCAAAACTTGTTTGGATCCTTCATAAATTTGATCTCTTACTCTTATTGTTAATTTAAAACTTAACCAAACTCTAAGAAACCATTAAACATAAACTGGACAACAATCACAAGTGTTAATTAAATACACAAAATGTAAAGGCAAAATTGTCACTGCAACAGTGTCAAACTCAATCCTGAGGGACATCCAGATATTTTTTGCTTCTGCAAACACTGGATTAGGCTTCAAGAAGTGATATCATCCTGTTGAAATAATACATAATGTAAATATTTAGGGTGCAAAATACATTTGTTATTATTTAGAAAGCAGTTGTGACTTTATTGTGGATCATGGTTAGACTTCAAATTATACATTAATTTGAGGATTTTGTTTTGTTGCCAGTTTTAGAGAAATAGTTGAATTAGGAAAGTTCTGAAAAGCACCATTAAAGTATCACGAGAGTTCACAAAACAACTGGTGTGCTTCTAAAACTTTGAAATATGAAATACAAATACTGTAAAATTGCTTTCCTTCTCTGAGTTGCCTTTAATTGAAAGTAATTTCACCAATAGTGATTATTATACACTATAATACATTTAAGTCAATGGTGCTGTACCCATAAAATCTCAAGGACAAAGATACAAACACTTTTTCTTTATTGAGTGCATGCTTTCTTTTTCCCTTTGGAATTGATTGTTAATATTTTCATTTTTGTACCAGCTTGTTAAATCAAAATCTCCTGAAACTTTGTAACAATCAACTTTGTAATCAATACAGTTTTGTCCTGTCCTGGTTTAAAATGCATATTTCCCAAGAAGTGTAGTAACAGTGTTATAAAAACATTGCTCTGTATGTTTACCATCCTGGTAAGAGGACAGAGAAAACTTGTCTCAATCAATGAGTCTACAGCAAACTTGTTTGAAAACATAAAAATTAAATTTGCAATTCTGTCTGGTTACACTACTTACAGAAATGACACAATAAATAAATGAAGAGTTTATTTCCAAAATGAGATAACAAAATTCATTTTTTTATGCATTCCAATTAATATCAATCAAACTGAAGTTGGTTTGTTTTGCAAATTTAAGCCATAATAACTAAAAGAATACAGCTAACTAACACAATAAAAACATGATAACATAATAAAAAACATTTTTTATCTTATTTTGGAAACAAGCTCTATCAAATATAAATATTTATATAATTATATTATATAAAAGAGGCATATCTAACTGTTGATTCGTTCATTTAATCAAACTAAAGCAATATAAAACACAACAGCAACACTGCAAAAAATTATATTTCAATTTGTACAAATTAAAATATTTATACACGTTACTTCTGCACTTCAACACTGAAAACTTTGAGATCCACACCGCAAACAATACAGATCCTTAAAAAAACTGGATTATGTGAAACAGTATTTGACATAAATAGTTTAGACTAGGAGCGTACCTCTCTTTCTCTCTCTCTCTCTATATATATATCTATAGTTGTTCTTCTCTCCTGCTATCAGGCCTTCCAGTACAATTGCCTTCTGGGATTGATGACTATAGATAGTGTGTAATGGTGATTAGTGAGAAAAAGATGATGCCTACTTTATTTGGGTTTAAATTTTCCATAGCAGCAACAGATTCATATCAACAAGGTATTCAATGTTGAAGAAAAGTTAAACATTTAAATCACATGTGAGACTCTGTATAAAAAGAAGCAGAATGTAAACCAAAAAAAAAGATTTGGCAGAAAAGCAGAATTCATTGAAACAAAACCCCCCTTAAACCAACTTGGAAGAAGAAAGACTTGAAGGCACCAGTGAAAATTTTACACACAAATTTGGAATCAAATAAAATTAGAATCCTGACTCAGTATCACATCACAATGAAATTAAATACTCCAAACAGGTGTTTTGAGCTTTGAAAGTTCTACAAATAGAAAATGGAGCTGGTCTGTTTGAATAAATTGGATTCTAAAATGACTGATCAACATGCTGCCCTTCAATCTTTGCAAAAGGAAAATATCATTTTGTAATAAAAAATAAATATGATAAATCTTCACAATGATCATTTATTACACAAATCAGAACCAATTGTGTTGAAAAATGAGGAAAACCGCTCTACAGCACTGGTGCTTTCAATCAAGTAGCAGAAAACACCCAAATAATCCAATTATTACTCATTGTCAGAAGCAGAATTTGAGTTAGATCAAATTAAAGGAGAAAAAAGAGGAGACACCACACCACCAATACCACCTCAAAAATACAGTGTCTTGCTCTGGCCGTCTATACCTTGCTTCTGAAGAGTGGCTTGGCTCCTGGCCCACAATACTCATTGTAGATGAGTTTGAAAAGGAACAGGTGGAAGAGTGTGATTAGAGACGCCACACTGAACCAGAAAAGGAATGGTAGGCCCGGGTACTGTTTAGCCATGTGGTCCTCGTGAGCCAAGATGGCCTTCACGTGCATGGTGTGCCTCAGGTCCTGAAGGTGAGTGAGATCAGTGGAGATGTACAGTAGGGGAGTTATGGGCTGGGTTACCATAACAGGAAACATGTGACCTCGCAGCTCTGAGGTCAGTTCCACGGGCTCATTCATGCACCCTGCTTCACAGGCGTACAACTTGACAGGTGTCTCTTGGGGTTTGACAGACATATGAAGGAAGGGTTTTCCTTCAACATCCTGCAACACGGCCAAGTTGATGAGGTCTTTATTGTAACGGATACCTCTCAAAGAGTAGCTGTTATGAAGAACGTCAGGGTCGGCCTGAAATTGGAGATGGTTTTCGGTGAACTGCAGACCTCCGAAACTAAGCACCATGCCCTGCATCATACCATGAGCGCCTGCTGCAACAAGCACCTTGCAGCCTCTTTTCTGGAATGTCAAGTTCCAGAGGTTGACAAGCTGTAAAATTTGAGCTACGTTGGTTAGGCGCTCTGGCCACAGGTTCTCAGCATGCATGGTAGCATGACCGCTGAAGCAGTGGTCAGCATAATTCAGACTGGCCTCCAGCTTCTCGTGCGCTTCTGTGGTGAGACTCCGATCCAGCAGGGGTGCTGTGGAGGTGGAGAGAATGTAGTAGAGGGTGTTGTTGACCGTGCGACTGGACGGAGTGTGCATGTCTGTTATCTTTCTGATCTCGACACCTGTAAAACATAAAACAGTACAAAGAAAGAGTGACCACATGTTTACACCACTCTGGTCACCAGAATTTGACACTGGTCAAGCCACCTTAATTTCATTTACATATGGTACTATAGGTAACAGCTTAAGACTACAACAAGTTGTTCACAAATTATTCTTATAGAAGTATTTAAATTGATTTTCTATTTCATTAAACCGATTTACTATTAAAATGTTTTTTTTTCTAAACACCCAGTAGCCACCATAATGTGAGCGGTCACCATGTGTTAAAGCGGTTTACTTGCCAGATATGAAGAGATCAACCCATGCTTGCTGGTGCTCTTGCATTAACTCTTCCACATTAGGTCGAAGAACATCCACCATCTCTTTCTTGACTACTTCTCTAAGCTTGCCGAGTGTCTCGTCCAGTTTGGTGCCCTCAGTGGGCTCTGAGGTGTGAATCACGCTCACAACGTTTTCTGAATATTCCGATTTGGCAGGGATCTGGATCTTTGTACTCAGTCGCTTCGTTGCTACCACAACCAACACAATATCTTTCTTCTCCGTGAGCACCCTACCTGAGGACAGCATGCATTCTTTATCTTCCATCTTCTCCATGGTGCTCCTAAACGAAGGAGACTCCATGGACACGTCAAATGAAACCATGTGGTCTGTAGGATTTGATATGTGAATCCTCTGAAGATAAACATTGGGTCGGCTTCGATGGGCGACAAACTCCTCTCGCACAACGAGACAATCTCGAGATGACTGAGAATTACCCATCAGAATGCACCGAGAAGATAGCACGGAGCCTTTTCTGTACCAAAGCATCATGGCCCTCGCCTCCAAATGAGCTCCTGGCATCTGAAGCCTCACTATTGGGGAGTAATCTGTTTGGTGAACGGGTGCAGAGCTAGGCTGTGAAGATGAAGCTACCCAGAGTTTGTTCGAGTCCACATCAATTAAAAAATGCCCATTGCCAACAACTAACGGTTCTGATTCTTTTGTCTTAGGAGTGAAAACCACTCCCTCCCCCCTGTCAACCAGGGACATCCACCTGTGAATATCAGTCTGCAAACACACCCCCGCAGCTCCCCTAGATTCCCCGGAGAGGCTCAGAAACCTAAGGATCCCATCTGAGCTCAAGTACCAGTAAAAAAAGAGAAAAAGCAGTAATCCAACTAAAACACGGCGGGCCCAGCTGCTCGAAAGCAAACCAGGCAGGCCCTTTAATCTCTGCTGCAGCCACATGATCTCTGTCTTTTGCTCCAAAAGATCTTTAATAGATTACTCATAAACTGCTGCCGTCTTCCGTAGTGATCACTCTATTGTGCATGAGTGACTTCCTGCAAACAGTCAATGCTAGGAGTGGCAAACAGCTCTGACAGGCATAACAATATGAACTTATCAAGTTTAACTTGAAAAACAACAAACAAGAGCGACAAGCTGCCGTAATAGACAACTAACGTTACGTTTATCAAATTTATTGAGGCAAATCTACTTCCTGTAACAAGAAGTATTAAACATATTTCTCGGCTCCTTGGGTCTTCAGTCTTTCCAGTTTGTCGATTTTATGCTAAATGTGCATCCAAATACATGACAAATGATCCACTTGCTCTGTTGTGTTTGCATTTATGCAGTTGCTGTTATTTTTGTCAGTCAGCTCAATAGTCAATAACGATGCAATTCTGCTCACCCGGCTCACGTTGACTTTTTAGATTTATTTTCTGAAGCTCGAACGACATTCGCGTCGATTAATGTTTGTCTGGGGTTGTTTATTTTTGGTGTGTTCCTGTCATCTCTCTCAGCCAGCTGACATCTCTCGTGTTTGCGGGAGGAAATCAGATTGCCGTAAAAACACCGGAACTGTCGTAGTTCAAGAACTGTCGTAGTTCAAGCACGTCACTGTTCCACGATCAGACGTCTGCATGTGTTATGTCCCTTGGAAACTAACACAGGACTTTAAGGCAGATTCTGGATCAGCGCATAATACTTACAACTCATTAAAGTTTTATATATAACGTTCTAAAAAGTATTTGGTTTAAATTAAAGTTGAGTATTATGTATTAAGTTATGTTAGTTGCTGTGCTGACGTTCACAAAATTATAATTACATTTATGCATTTTTGGCTTTTTCAGGTTATAGGCCTACATTGTGTCAGTACGTGTGTTTCCTGGGAATCAAATCCACAACCTTTTGCGCTGCTAACGCAACCACTGAGCCAACAGGATTATTGTATCAATAAAAATGAGAACATAGACACACAAGAATCTAAAAGTTCTTATCTATATCTTCTTATCTCTTATAATTCTGTTAATCATATTTATACAAATACATAGATCTAAACCTTACATTATTCATATGACAAGTAACTTATGAGGAAATGAAAGGGGTAACGTCAGTTAACATAGACAAAATTATTAGCCTATTTCATGCTAAAACGTTGCTTTTAAAACAAATGTTTATTGCAATTTGTCGACTATACAATTCTGTAGGCTACGTTTTATATCAGTTATACAATATTAATGATTTAATTAGTAGTCTTACAAAACTTTTCTTACAAAACAAATCTCTATTTACCTTTATATATTCACAAATGAACATAATTGGTTAGTAACCTACTAAATGTGATATTGGTTGTTAATTTTATTATATATATTATTTTATTATATGTCATATTATATCATAATTTATTTGATGTACCTCTGTTTGATTTTGCCAACTGGACCATTATTAAGTGATTTGAGAAATGGAGAATGCTGGATAGTAAGTATGTTAATCAGTATCGTTTCCATTGTACATTTTGTCTCCTATTAAAATTAATTAACCTAAAAATTACTGTTGTCTATATAGGCCTATGTATTTTTTTAAATGTCTTTAGTTTAAATAGGGAAAATAAGAAAATTCCACCCTTTCAAACGAAACAACCACGAAAGGAAATGCTTTGTAATCTTTTCGTATTTTGAAATATGAATTAAATTATTATTAGTATTAAATCATTTTTTAAAGACAAATAAAAAAGAAACAATGGATTGTTCCGGTTCTGGATGTGCTGAGTTTATAAGAGTATGCTGAGGGTGGGAGTCGAGGGCGGAGTTAATGCAGAAGTAGGCTGGAAATGTTGAACGGCATTAACAACTAACTTTCTCTCGAGAAAAGCCTGTTTTTATCAGTCGCCGTCATTGTAGTGGGTTGAAGAAAATCGAATCAAACATGAGAGAAACAATTTCAGTCTTCCTTGTGTGTTTGTTAGCGTTATTTTCTACGCTTTACTGTAACCAGCAGGACTCGATCCCCGAGGGTAAGGCAGTGATTTCGGTTTAATGTCTTAATACGTTTAATACGTCTTCAATCACGCCGTTACGTGTATTTGATAATGCATTTCACTACCGCAATGCTACAATGATTTGTTATCTGTATATCAAATCCATCAGATGCTTTGATCACAGTTAGTTGGGAATTATGCACGTTCCCACATACCGCTGACGTGGACCGCTCGTGCGGATATCATTACAGATCCGTGTGAAATTACTTTGGCACACATTTTGAGTTTACAATGATGAACAATTACAAAACACCGCGAATTACTGCAAAAAGTAAATTAATCTCTCAGTTCCCAACAATGTTTAGCCTACTGCACAGGAGCAGCATGCTTTCAACAATATATTTGTTATATTGTAACACAGCAGCGCTTAAGTTTTCTAAACACGACCAATATTGTTTTTAGATTTCAAGCATATACACTGAGTCGTGTATACAAAATAATCTCTCTGCATATTCCTGTAAAATTAGATGTCTTGCACCAGGCGTGAAAACTGAATATATATTTAAATATTCCAGCTGTGCTGTCTTACTCTGAGAGAGGAGGAAAGGATGTGAAATACCCATTAGACAGTGTTCTGTTGGCACGTAGGCAGAGGAGCAGTACAGCTGTGGAGATGTTTTGACAAACATTGGCCGCATTTACTTTAACTTGTGCGTTTTTTCTTCTCAGGAGATCTTCTTGTGCTGACTGTAGCCACACAGGAGACTGATGGATTCAAACGTTTCATTAGATCTCTACAGCATTTCAATTACAGTGTTAAGGTAAAGTTCATAGACCATTTTAAATTTTCATTTCAGCAGCATTTGTAGATGTATTGTGGCCTTTTTAGTCCAGTGTCTGTTGAATTTCAACAAAATCAAACCTTTACAGCAATGTAAAAGACTGACAGCATGCCATACAAGACACATACAAACTGATAAAAATCCAGGTGATCACATAAAAAAATATTTTTGAACTTTTCAACATGTACAAATATTACTGTTTTATTGCTTAAAAGTGAATATGAACTTGTTTTCTTTGCAGTATTTGAGGTCTGAAAACATAAAGAGCATATTTTTTGTTATTTTGAGCAGTTAACCTAGTTTTCATTTTCTGCAAATAGAAACAAAATGTTCATTTGAAATTTGGGAGAATAATTGTTAGTAGTTCACAGAATGAAACAAAAATGATACTTTTACTGAAACACATACCTATAAATAGTAAATTTAGAAAAACTGAAAATAATTTAGAAATGGTCTCTTAATTTTTTCCGCGGCTGTATATATACACATATATAAACAAAAAATACAATAAACTCTTAAACAATCATGCTAAAAAGTCAAATCAGCAAACAAATTAAAATAGATTCAGTACCCATAATGGTACTGAATTTAAAAAACTGAACTTAAAAAAGTAAGAATGGTGTTTTTGAAAACCATGCATTGTTGCAAAGCAGCCTGACATAGAATTTGACAATGGGGAGGGCATATGGTCCCAACATCAAGCACTATAATCTACAGAATAACAGTGAACACTCTTTTGGTGTTTTTTTAGGTACTTGGGATGGGTGAAGTATGGAAGGGTGGAGATTACATGTCTCCTCCAGGTGGAGGACAGAAAGTGCGTCTGCTGAAGTTTGCTTTGGATGAGATAACAGAAGACAACAAAGTTATTCTGTTTGTGGATAGGTAGTTATCTCCTACATCATACTAGTAAATGTAACTTTTAAACTGCTTATTGGAGCGTTAAGAGTTTTCATCATTGACATAACAGTTATTTGTTCTGTATTTTCACAGCTACGATGTTATCTTTTCTTCTGGTCGAAAAGAGCTGCTAAAGAAGTTTCAGCAAACCAAGCACAAAGTTGTGTTTTCTGCCGAAACTCTTATATGGCCAGACCGCCACCTGGAAGACAAACATCCTCACGTTAGGGAAGGGAAACGGTTTCTCGGAGCAGGAGGTTGGATAACTTGGATTATCTTACATTGTTTTACATTGTAGACAATTATATTCAGGGTATATTAATGCAATATCACTCGAGTAGGAGTGTGATATGGCTCTATATCAGCATGGTTGTGATTAGGCCAGAGGCACGAGGCCGGAGGCAATCACAGCCATGCTGATATAGAGCCCTATCACATGACTACGAGAGCGATATTGCATTTATACAACAGTTCGATGGCACAAATGTGTAGATAAATCAGAAACAACATCAGAGTGTCTTTAAAACCCTTGGTTTTTAAAGGAACTGGGGAACTGCTTTCTTCTGCCACGAATTCCAGCCCAGCATAACAGTTAAACAAGCCACCGCTACTAATTCCAAACCGTCACATCTTTTAAATTTGCACTGTGCTGCTTGAGTGAAGTTATAAGTGAGAAATAATGAGGCAGGATGTGCATGTGAATGAACGAGAAAGACTGTAAAAGGCAACTCACTGAGAATGTGTTATTCCCATTGCAGGGCTGCACTTTTCATTGTTTTTTAATGTAAACATGCGATTGTTTACACTTGCAAGTTGGCACGGCAATTTCTGTTATGTAAAGTGAGTCTCGAGACCCTCTCGTCCCGCACTGTCATTTTTAAACCATTCCTGAGCACTGTGAGAGCATAGAAGATGCTTAAGTAGTGACGGTGTCACTTTTTTGTGTCTTTGAGTTGACTTGTGCACATCACTTAAAACAACAAGGGTCAAAGTATTGTATTAAAATGTTTGACCTTTCTTACATTTAACTGTGGATTATATAGCAAACAAAGAAGTACAATCAAATTGTAGTAATTTAATAAATCCACAAAGAAAAGGCACTGGATCTCACAGGAACAAACATCAACCACAACATAATACCAGACAAAGTAACAAAGCAAAACAAGGGGCTTAAATACCAGGGGGAACGTAATCAAGGAAAACAGAAACAAGCGAGGAGCTAATTAACTAATAAGGAACTTGGGTAAATGGGAACACAGAAGACTAAGGCCTAGTTCACAGGTACATGGGTATTTTTATTAACAGAGTTTTTCTTCTTCGTTTGAAAAATAAAATTGCGTCCACACGAAAACGCAAAAACACGTTATAAAGCGATGTCAAAAGCATGCCAAACCAACAGGTGGCGATATAACCATAACCATAAAGTCGTGTTGGCCAATCAGAAGCCTGGAATCTGACGTCAAACAAAGAAGATAGCGACACGCATTCCAGCGTCAAACACCAAAACTCTGATTTCACCCGGGTACTGCGTTTGCGTGTACAGCCAAACCGCATAGAAAAAGCTGCGGTTTTGAAAATACCTGTGTTCGTGTGGAAAGGGCATAAACTAAAACAAAACAGAATATACAATACATGTGACCTATTATGTCCTGTTTTACCCTCTCTGATGTTCTTCTAGAAACAATAATTATAAGGTGATGTAAGAGGCTAACAGTAGTGAAATAAGCAGGATGTGTCTGTCTTTATTCTCTGTGACCTTTCTTGAAATTCATAATGTATCTAACAGCTAAATAATCTGTTTAACTAACCTGTTCACAAACCTAAACCAAAAGACAATAAGTCCTGAGTCTGTGTCCATCTGTTTTGCGTTTCAACACCAAGTCCTGTGGTGTAGCTCAGTTTGTAGAGCTAACAGCACAAAGAAAGTAGATTTGATCTCAGGGAAAACATAATGTATAGTGATAAAATGTAACTTGAATGTACTTTAAAGGTATACTTCACCCCAAAAGATATCTGGAAGAATGCTTATAACCAAACAGATCTTGTCCCCCATTGACTCCCATTGTAGGAAAAATTACTTTATCATTTTTTTGTTCTGTTGAACACAAAAGAAGACATTTTGAAGAATGTAGGACAGCAAACATTTCTGTGGCACTTTTGACTACCATTGTGCTTTTTCCTACTATGGTAGTCAATGGGTGGCAAAATCTGTCTGGTTATAAGCATTCTTCCAAATATCTTTCTCTGTGTTTATCAGAACAAAGACATTTATACAGATTTGGAACAACTCGAAGGTGAGTAAACGATGACAGAATTTTCATTTTTGGGTGAAGTATCCGTTTAAGTTGCTTTGGATAAGTGTCTGCCAAATGCATAAATATAACACTGGCTGTTTCATTTAATTTTCTAGGTTTTATTGGCCATGCACCCAATCTCAAAGAGATGCTTTCTGATTGGTCAGGAGAAGATAATGACAGTGACCAACTCTTTTACACAAAAATATTCATCAACCCAGACAAAAGAGTGAGTGTTTCACCATAGTTTTTTTTTCCAAAGGTACCCAAGATGTGGTTTTGTAAAACGTTATTGCTTTGTTCTGTGACGAATAACATGTTTTATGCTGCGCTTTGACATTTTGTTTCCTGTCATTTCCACTTTAGAAATCTATAAATATAACTTTGGACAATAGATGCAGATTATTCCAAAATCTTCATGGAGCTCTTGGTAAGTGCTCTTAGTAACTCTTTGCTCGTATAGCTTGCTTATTTTAAGTATACACATTTAGTTGGAATGCAGCTTCTGCATAAAATCTTTAAAGCCCTAATGGAAGCCAAATTTTCCTAGCATCAGCTCTTTAAGAGAACATCCTGTTTCTTGTTCTCATAAATGCAGCTACAGTAAAGTTCTTGCCATCCTTTCTGATACCTGCTGGGAAATTTCCACCTTTCTTCTGTTTAATGAGGAATTTGTAATGAAATGCTTTGATGGGGGTAAAAATTCTAACTAATTCCATATAAACTGAGTTTCTTGCAGTGCTGATCCTAGACGTCTGGGGGCTCTAAGCAAACCTTAGTGAGGGTCCCTTAATAATAGTTAAAAAATAGATATAAAAATATATTAAACCAAAAATTATTCAGACACCTTCAACATTTTTCCACATTTTCACAGTTTATTCGATATAGTTTAGAAAATTCTATTAAAATATGGCAAGAACTCAGAATTCTGTCAGAACAAATTGATCTTGATAATGTCAGATGTTGATAGAAAGGTATGTAATGGATTAGGTTGAATACCTGTCAGCTCAGCTGTACACAATTAGATACAAATTTAGGGCAACCAATTACCAAGCAATGCTTCATTTAGTCTGTGGTGCAAAAAGGTCGCATTACCAATGAAAGAAAAGAACACTTAAGCAAAACATGCAAGACAAAGTGTCAGAAAAATTTGGTTCCAAATTTTTTATCAATTTTACTTTATTTTGCTATACATACCTATATAAATGAAATACAATGCACCCACTAGTAAAAAATATTATATCTGGTGCCTGTAAACTATGAGAAATAAAACAAATAATAAATTAATTAACACTAAATTAAACATTAAAGAAACTGTTCACCCAAAAATGGTCCCCATTGACTCGACTATAGTAATTTTTATTCCTACTATGGAATCACATGGGACCATTTTTTGGGTAACCTATTCTTTTAAACGAATGAAGACTGAAAGATTAAAAACCATTAAACTGACAGTATGAAAATTAAATCCAAATTTTGATTGGCAAGTAAATAATTGTTTGGCTAAGGGAGTAGCTCTAAAGCATATGGCTGTCAAAAAATATAACACTCATATGCTGTGTGTTTTTTCTAACAAAATGAGTGATTTATTAACAAAAATAAAGCATGATAGAATCACTCAAGAAAAGCTTTAACATATGAAACACATGAATAATTTTCTAAATGTGATGGGAATAGGTTTTTTTTAGCAATGACAGGAAATGTCAGGTTAAACGAGTCATCATGTTTATTAGGCTACTCTCACTTTAAGGGCCCTATCGTACACTCGCAAGGCGCAGCGCAAGTGTTTTGGCTAGTTTCAGCCCGACACGGTACTCATTTTCCCGTCTTGTGCCACATTTGCGTTCATTTGTGCGCCAGTGGGTGTGCTGGTCTAAAATAGAGGTGTTTTCAGGCGCATTGTTGGCACGTTGCTATTTTGAGGAACTGAAAACTCAACTCAAACCTGGTCTAAATTTTGCGAAAATGCAAGCACATGCGTTTCCTCTCTGAAGAAGTGTCCAGTCTTTGCTCTTGCAAATTCTGCCGTGTAAATAATCCGCCATGGCGCGAGCGCTACTGGCTCTTAAAGGGAATGAGAGATGAGACTCTTGATTGGTTTACTGCACGTTACGCCCAAAAAACTCCCATTACTCATTAAGAGAATCGGGACAACCCGTTTAGACCATGCGCCTGGGCGCACCGACCGTTTCCCATCGTTTAACTAGCAAATGTGGATTCGGACACCCCCTGAATGCACCTGCGCTGTGCGCTTCAGACCATGCGCTTAGATCATTAAAATTGGGCCCTCTATCATCTGATCCAATGTATTGACACACATCCAACTGTTTACATTCATTTAAGACATAATCAACTGTTTTTTGTTTTAACATAATTGTATATTTGTTAGTTTAAGCGCAATGGGGTGCAAAAGAAAACTTGGTTCAATACAGTGTTCACGCTTTTTGTGCACGCTAATGTCAGACACACAGTGTGAGAGGAAAAACAGTTGCTGGTCTTTAATACACAAATGATACATTTTAGTGATGTGGATTAACTGCAGTCACCACGCTAGATATGAACCAACGACAATCAATCAAAACACAGCAAATCCCCATGCACATCCCTCAGTGACACAGGTCGCCATGAGTTGGTGTGCATTCAGGTTTAGGTCCCCACTAACATATAAAAACCAAGTCCACACACACACACACACAGACAAGCACGCACGTCTGGTTTATTATCTCCGTGGGGACAGTCCATAGGCGTAATGAGTTGTATACTGTACAAACTGTATATTCTATCCCCTACCCATAACCCAACCCCTAAACCTAAAGATCATAGAAAACCTTTTGCATTTTTAGATTTTTTAAAAATATTGTTCTGTACAATTTATTAGCTTTTTTGCCCATGGGGACCTCAATTTTGGTCCCCACGGTGACACGAGTCCCCATGTGTTGGTGTGCATTCAGGTTTAGGTCCCCACCGGGATATACAAACATGAACGCACACACAGACAAGCACGCACACACACAGACATGCACACACGTACAGTGAAAGCACACATTTAAGATAAAGGAGAGAGAAACACAGGTCAAATATTAAACAGACTATAAATTACTATATGCAATATTAATTAAGTAAAACTTTAAAATTCTAAAGCAGCCCCCCGGCCAGGCAAATAGTGCAAAACAGTATGCAAATGGTGGCGAGGAACCCAAAACTCCAATCGAGAAAAAAAACCTCAGGAGAACCCAGGCCCAACCAGGGGATTCCAGTTCCCCTCTGGCAAAAGCTGCTGCCTCTGCACAAGCTTGACAGTGCTTGAACAACAAGGCTTAATAAAAATAAATAAATTTACTAATAAGGTAAATTATAGATTTAAGATTATCATTAATAATCTAATAGCATTTGAAATTTTGTGGTGAAGACGTGTCAAATCACCGCGTCCTTCTTTATCCAGCACTATCATCTCAGCTCTTGTCAGGTCGCCGCTTTCCATTCTCTGCTCTACCATCAGGTCTGGGCATGAACTGCATCCTGCTCGCTGTGGTAACCTTAGAACAATGAGACAAGACTGGCTGAGAGTAGAGTACTGTTCTGCACTCTTTGATGCAACAAGTACATCAGTTATGTTCCTGGTTCCGGTTGATCTTACTAATGCAGCCTAAACCCTCAGAGGATTTATATTATGGAAGTGTAGTGTATGCAAGATTAAAAAGATGCGTCTTTAGTCTAGATTTAAACTGACAGAGTGTGTCTGCCTCCCGGACAGTGCAGGGAAGACTATTCCAAAGTTTAGGCGCTAGATAAGAAAAGGATCTGCCACCTGCACTTGATTTTGAAATTCTAGGTATTACCAACTGACAGGACGCCTGAGAGCGTACTGCACGTGAAGGACTGTAATACAAGAGGAGTTCACTCAAGTATTGAGGAGCTAAACCATGTAGGGCTTTATAGGTAATAAGCAAGATTTTAAAGTTAACACGATGCTTTATAGGTAACCAGTGCAAGGTAGACAGAACCGGGCTAATATGTTCATACATTTTTGTACGTGTAAGAACTCGAGCTGCTGCGTTATGGACCAGTTGGAGTTTTTGTAATAAGCCTGCAGGGCAACCACACTGTAAACCCCAATGTTGTCATTAATAAAGACATTAAGTTATCATAACTTAACATTATTTAAAATACCACGTTTTGGCATCAAAACTTAAACAAATGTGTTTAATCAAATTATTTGGCAGCAAAAACCTTTCGAATTAGGATTATAAGTGTTATGAACTCAAAATTGTACGTTATTTACATTATTTTCTATGTCTTTGTTTAAAATGATTGGTCGTTTTGAAATTATGCCTTGAGCAACGCGCTGATTGGTCTGTATTACACAAGGCGGTAATTTTTTGGTCGTTGTGAATTTGACAAGGAGAATCAGGCATATCACTAGTCGGAAGAAATGTGTACAACGTGAATTTTGACTGGTAAGTACAGATTAAAATGCATACACTTTCCTTAATTGCATCCCACGTTTTATTGTAGTATTATTTGCACTGTTTTAACACTTTACCGCTTTCCTCCCTCGAAAGCACTAACAAATACGATGTCGTCGTGAAGAAACATTAGGCCTAAAAACAGCGTCATCGTGAGGACTCACTGAAGAACGCTGGTAAGGTAAAGGTAAAATACATGTGTAAATTTTGCTTAAAGAGTTGCTCTAAAACGATTTTGCAGGTTATAAATACTTTCCGGTTTTCTGCAGTGGTACTAACGTAATCCGTTAGTACTAACGGATAGGGGTCATTGTGAAGTAGGCTGGCAAAGAGACCTCGTGATAGACTCACTGAAGAACGCTGGTAAGTTCATTGTAAATAATAATTATTGTTAAATAATTGTTTATAATTGTTGTTGCTTAGTTGCCTAATGTAAAAGTCAAAGCCGAATCGCACAGGAATAGTATTATCTGGGGACCTCGTGTGAGCGCATATTGTGGTACACAAATGGTTAAGTTTCATTCTCTGTAATGAGTCCCGCCTCTGTAGCTCACTTCGCTAATAGGATTGGCTTTGCCTTTCTTGAGTCCCGCCTCTCTAACCGAAGTCGCATTATGATTGGCTTTGCCTTCTCTCACAAATGTTCTTTCACTAGCTAAGGATGCAGCTGATTCGGTTGTATTAACTAAGTGCCAAAGCTTTTTTTATTATTAAAGCGTCAAAGCTAAGCCGTGTCAAGACGCGATGAGCATGATTATGCAGGTTACCCGGTAAGAAAACATTCGTACCAACAGTTTATTGACAAAAATACGGGACAAGTTGCGTCACATATTGAGAGAGGGGGTTCAATCTTCAGCTGGCTGGCAGGAGCTGCCGCTGGCTGGCAGGAGCTGCCGCTGGCAGGTCACGTGACCCGGCACTCCCGACACTGGCAGGTCACGTGACCCGGCACTCCCGACACTGGCAGGTCACGTGACCCGGCACTCCCGACACTGGCAGGTCACGTGACCCGCCACTTAACAGCTAAACAGAGCCAGACGATGCGCACACTTGCACGCGTTCTCGCAGCTCTTATAAATACAAATTAAATATTTTTTTATTCTGCATTTGTTCGTATGGATGTCTTCTTGTGCATGCACAACATTTTGTGTGGAGTTTTTGCATTTTAAAGCTCTTAAATTATGGTGAGAACAACTGGCAGGTGGCATATAACCGCTAGCTAGGAAGAAGCTTTACGTCATCGTTGATTGTGACACGCCATTGGCTGTCATACTCCAATTACATCGTGCGTGTATATTTTCAAATAATAGCCTTCCAAAAGACGATTGTCAGCTAAAAAAGGCTGGGAGAACAATTAACGATTATGAATTAAATTTGATCATAACCGCTAATCTGTTATGCTGAATCGTGCTGATAGAATGCGTGTAGTGACGTCGCCACTCAGGGTTACTCGGTTGTGATTATTCATTTCAATTTATTTAAACATTTTAACTTAACAATGTTAATGGTTAAGTGGTTAACAACTGAAGCTGGGGGGTACCAAACGAAAATGTTTTTCAAGTCATAGCTCAGTCTCTTGCGTTACCAAGGCAGCGAGTGACATGTGACACGTATTTGCGTTTACATTCTAAAAAAATCAATTTAGGCCTACATACAGGCTGGCCCAAAGCAGTTGAGCGATTAAGCAAAGCAACGAGAACGGTTAGGCGCGATTGTGGAAAAGCACTCTTAAGATTTTATTAATTGTGTTCAATATTTATACACTGGCACCTGCCATTAATAATCAAGGCTGCACTGGAGATGGTTCAGAAACAATGAGAGAAATTCTGAGAAAAAAAAAATGAAAAACTAGTTTGGGTTATTATATGGATGTTTTAAAATGATGAAAAATAAGTTTTACAGAAAAATATGTAAAACTGCCAGTGTCGGGGGTGCCGGGTCACGTGACCTGCCAGTGGCAGCTCCTGCCAGCCAACTGAAGATTGAACCCCTACTGCATATTCATTCAGGAACAGTGTTTTTCCCAATGCATCACAATCCCCTATTAACCGGATGAATTGCAAACTTAATCGTTAATGTGTCTGTAGTTGTTTATCCATGAGGATAACTACATATAGTTGAATATCATGACAATCGACTGTTTAATAAGCATTTTCCAAATTATGCTTCTGTATAACTGTTAGTTATTAGTTCAGCTGTCTACCACCAATCAGACTGCTCAAAAAATATTTATTGTGGTTATAAAACAATAGAGCAGGGAATTAAATTTTACATTGGTTAGTTTAGTGCTTAGGTCTGTGCACTAACACAGTTAATTTCAGCAATTAGCTGAAGTATTAAAAATGGACTTGGACTTGAAACTCATAGACTTGTGAACATGTCTAGTATAACGTTAAACACATTTATGTTTTCGTCCTGCAGCTGCACTAGCAGACAGGCGGTCATGAAACAGGTGGGGAGGTGGAGAGAGCTGTCATGATAAAGACCCCTGTAGTTTTCTGGTAAGTTCATTTATAACGACTTTTGCTTTATTGTCTGTAAGAAATGGATGGCCTGGAGATGAGTAGATTAATAACACATTTTTACTTTTGGGTGAACTGTACCTTTACTAGATGAATGCAAACGAAAAGACACATTATCATTTTGATAAGAATTGTAGTAAAAAATTTACTTTAACATTTTGTAATTTAAATATCTAACCTACTGATTTTGTTTATTTTTTATAGGTGACCTGTCGGAAGAAAATGTGGAATTGTAAATACTGCATTTTTAGGTCTGAGAAAACGCGAAATTCTTAGACATTATTGTCTAAAGCATAGAGGCAATACAAAGATTGTCCCTTTTCCCTGTCCACACCAGGACTGTCTTTGCACATTTCAATCAATTAGTAATTTGCAAGTGCATCTTTCTAGAATTGTTAAAACGTATCTGAAAATGAGTTTGTGAGCTTACTGTTTTTAAGCTTTGCTTCTGTTAGTGACAAACATGTCTTTTGTTGTTTCTTACAGTCTGCTTTTAAATGTCATATGGCCAATGTCACTTTTAAGTGGCTGATTTCTGAAGAAATCCTTCATCAATTATTTGATCTTAATCAAAGTATTGATATATACTGTAAGTTTGACACTAATAAAGCTGTTGATGTGAAATCGACTCGTTTTAATGGTTTATTATTTAATAAAAGTAAACACAAAAAAAGGGTAAATTTTGAGTTCAGTCTTTTTGCCCTTTAAGTTATCTGTACTTAAAATTTTAAGTTAATTCAATGAAAAGACCACATTAGCTCAACTCAATTTAACTGAGTTGTTAATCTCCTCATTACTCAAATAAACTGAGAGAATCACTTTCCTCAAATCATTTGAGTAGTCTCAACTCATTAGGGTTTACAGTGCACCTAACAGTGCATTACAGTAATCTAGTCTTGATGTCATGAATTCCCCTCGAAGAAATCAGGACAGAATTGGTTGAAAGTGGACAAAAGACCCAGAATAGGGTTTATGATACTGTACAGATAACTGCAATAACTGAAATATACAGAATTGTAATCTTTTTTTGTTTTTGCATGGCATGGATAGATGAGGTTGTGCTGAAGTTCGAAGATGGACGTGTGCGAGCCAGGAATCTGCTTTATGACACCCTTCCTGTTATAATCCATGGCAACGGACCCACCAAAGTACAGTCATGATTCAAAAGCATACCATGGATTGTACTTTAACTAACAAGTCTTATTCAGTGTCCTTATTTTTATTACGTTGTTACAGCTCCAGCTAAACTATCTTGGCAACTATATTCCGAATGTGTGGACATTTGAAACTGGCTGTACGACTTGTAACGAGGAACCTCTTTCTGAACTCCAGGTGGGCTGTTTTAACCACTCTTCGCATGACCGTGTTTGTTGGTGTTACCTATAAAAATGTTAAGCCTGTCATGAAATAATGTTTGTTTCTAATAAAACTATGTTTTTTATCTAAATTTTAGATTCAGGTTTACCAAAATAAATACATCTTTTATAACCCGACAAGTTATAAAAACTTGGTAAAATATGTTGAAATGCAATGTTATGCTTTAATAAGTGCTCAGCATTAAATATTTTATTAATTTATTATATCATATGATTGAATAGACCTGATATTATTAGCTTACACACATAAAAGTAATTCTAAGGGAAAGTAAGGGACAGATCTCTTTACTTTTGTGAGATCATAAAGATCAGCCATGTACGGCATTGTGACCACATGTTTCTTTTCAATTTGTGTTAAACCTGACCTGTTTGTCTGCAGGAAAGTGAACATCCCGGCATGGTTATTGGTGTCTTCATTCAGCAGCCCACCCCATTCGTGACTGTGTTCTTTGATCGCTTGCTCAAGCTCAAATACCCCAAAAAACGACTCAGTTTATTCATTTATAATAAGGTAAGATATTATGCTGCATATATAGCGCGCCTCTGTATTTTACCACACAAAGGCCCGGTTTCACAGACAAGTTTAGCTCAATCCAGGACTATGCTTTAATTAAATTAAGTTGCTTTCATAAAAATGCTTTCATAAAAACGCATCTTAAAACAATGGCACTGACATATTTTAAGGTATGTCAGGGCAAGTTATTTTCAATTAGTGATGGGAATTATGATTCATTTGAGTGATTCGTTCTTTTTCAGTTCGTTCACCAAAATGATTAGTTCAGATTCGTTCACTGATTCGTTCAGTGACCATTTCTATAATACGCCAGCAGGTGGCGAAAAAGAGTTGTGTTATGTCAAGGAACGTATTAATGGATGTATAAACTGATTACAGGCTTTATTCAAATGTGTGTCTCTGATCTACTCATTAAATAAATAGTCTAAATAGGTCTAAATCTGAACAGATGACCAACGCACAAGGTTTTTCTGCATAACTAAAAAGTTAATTGTTTGGTCATTTACACATTCATAAATCTGGGATTATGTTAAACGTGAAGTTTATGTATTTTAAATAAACAAGCGTGCAAAGTAGCCTACCTGTAACTGCGCTTTGCATCCGCTTTCTGCTGATTGCTGAACGAGACTCATGCTAAATGACCGACCTACAGTGTACACTCTCGTTCATTTCGTTCATGAACGACCTGTACCAGTTCGTTCAATTTGTTCACGAACGAGAGATCTCTCTCTCGTTCAGACTCAACGGCGACTTGGTCAGTGTGGGAGTATCCGTTCAGTGGAAGATCTAACCAATTACATGTCCCTTCACAGCCGGAACTGGAATGCTATTTGCTGACGTGACGCGAATGAGAGCTAACCAATACTTTTTTGTTTTACAGTTTTTAGAGAAGTGCATGACATCAAATAAAAACGACTTCATCACGTTTAATTCAAAGAACAATAAATGATACAAAATGCACACAAAACACCTGTGCTTGCAGTACAATAACTAATAAGTAAACAGCGCTTTACATTTTCCATGCAATAAAAATGACAATGTTAATTTGTCTTTGTTACAATTAACCATCAGCTTGCGTTATTGTAATATTTTCGTAAGGATCTTTACATTGTGTCCGTTTCTGTACTTGTTGAACAAGAGACCTCATCTTTTGTTCACGAGTGAGAAGTAACAGCTCGTTCATGTCGTTCACGAACGAGAATCAGCGGGTCCTTTCGTTCACTCACGAATGAGAATCAGCGGGTCCTTTGACTCCTTTCGTTCATGTACGAACGAGATCTCACTCTTTCAGACTAGAACACAGGCTCGTTCGTTCAGTGAAGGGCATATTCGTTCAGCACATTCAACCAATCGTATGCTCTGTCAAAGCTCACACTCGAACGCCATTGGCTTGTGCTTTAGACACTCCTTTAAGCCAAGACGCTCTGTGCTCGAGGGAGAGATTTCAGTGAACGAGAAATATGAGTCCTTGCCTTTCGTGAACGAGATCGATTCGTTCACTTGAAAGATTCGTTCAAAAAGAACAATTTGTTCACGAACGAAACATCACTATTTTCAATTAAGACAGCTCAAACCTGGTACTAGCCTTATTAAGCCTTGTCTGTGAAACCAGGCAAAAAGTGGTAAACTGTGTATTGTTTATAAACATCCCCTAAATACCATAAAATATATATAATTTACTATTAACTTATTACACGGCACTCTGGAGTACTTGATCTGATTAGTCGCAACATTCCAAGGTATGTTTTCCCAGATAACAAGTAACAAATCGCTAAAACTGATAGCATAGGCTCAAATAACATCCTGTTGGCTGAACATTATCCCATTCATATACAGTAGTATCTACTTTTCAAAATACGTTTACGTATATGTAGTATTATCTGACTTATATAAGACTATATCAGACCACGATATGCCCTGTCTTGTGAAATACAATGTACTCTACTGAGTATATTATCTTGTTTTTATAAGTTAGTTCAGTTTTTTGTTTGATTAAAGTTAGATTAAAGCAATATGAACCAAAACAGCTATTGTTCACATGGACCTTTTTTAATTTATGAATGCTGTTTGAACACGATGTTCATCATTCAACTGACATTTATTGCTACCTGCAGGTGTAGATGAATAGTGTTCCTTTTTTGCTAAGTGCACTAACTACAAAAATGTGCCAAACACTCCAGAAGTTGTGAAAATATGCATATTGGTGAAAACTGCAATAAATTGTACAGTATAATTTTTTTCTCATTTTAATGTCTTTTTGCAGGAACCACATCATGAAAAACATGTCGGAAAATTTTTGGAGGATCACGAGTCAGAGTACCAGGCTGTGAAGCTGGTTGGACCTGAGGAGGGTATAGATCCTGCCACCTCACGTAACATAGGCTTGTAAGTGTGCCGTTATTATGTTGTCATGAATGGGGAGGGAAGAACCCAAGTGCAGGCAGCAGTACGTGAAAACAACTTAACTTTAATATGAACAAAACAAAAGCCCACGATGGGGAGTTAAACAAGAATGACACAAATACAAAACAGAAACAAAAGACTTAACACGTGGGGGCAAAAAACAAGAGAACAGGATACTTAACTATACTTCACAAAACTTAGGCTAGGCTAGGCTAGGCCTTACGATGCAGCAAGAGAAGAATATCACACATGGTCTGCAGGAAAGCAAAAACGAAACCGCACAGGACAGCAAACACAAGGGCATTAAATAGGGGAACTAACAAGGGATAATTACAAAAGGCAGGTGTGGGTAATGAAACAATGAATGGAAGCTAGACGAGGAAACGAGGGGGCAGGGTCAAGAGACGAGACGAGACGAGACAGGCGAGCGCATGGTCATCATAAACAAACAATGACCATGCGCTGGCACACAAAACACATGGGACTGTCATGACCCTGCCACAGGACTAGAAAATCATGACAAGAAGAGGCAGGATCATGACATATGTATTCATGAATTATTTTTACACAGATTAAACACAGAGTAATTTCTGAGTGATTCGAGATTTCAGGCACCCGTTAACCCTACCCTTCCATTTTTCTGTTAGTATGCCATTATGCTCCATTATGCAAATCCTTTGTTTGAATATTACATTAACTTGTTTTTTTTTCTGCGTTTTCGTTTCAGCGATATGTGTCGAGATGACATTCACTGTGAATACTTCTTCAGCATAGATGTGGAGGTGGTTTTAAAAAATGAAGACACACTTAAAATCCTAATTGAGATCAACAAGTAAGTACATGAGACTAAAAGTATGATAGGTAAAACATTTTTGGTGTGTTTCTGTTCTCTGCCTTATAATGATTAAGTACTCACTGATCCTAAAGGAAGCATATAAGTATACTGTTGATTACCATAAAAATAAGCTCTAATTTGTTGACAAGTGATGCCTGTTTAGAGTAGTCTATAAACAAAAACATGAGAAAATCACAGGTGAGTCAAATGTACATGTGATCACTATTTTGATGAACCCCACAGGCCTTTTATTGCTCCAATGATGACCAAACCTGGGAGACTGTGGACAAACTTCTGGGGTGCACTCAGTGCAGACGGGTATTACGCCAGATCGGAGGACTACGTGGACATAGTTCAGGGAAGCAGAGTGTAAGTATTTATCTTAGAGAAAACAGAGAAACCATGTCAAAATATTGTTATTAAGGAGTGTGTAGCAAGGTTATTTTAATTTATTATTATTTATTTATTATGTAGTTTCCTAAATCTAAAACTTTTAAAACATTTTTAGTAATTGGAATCAAATTAAAATTTGGCCTAAATATTATTTGAAAAACTTTAACCTAACGAAAATTATAATTTTTTAGCAATAAACTAAAATAAATTGAGGCGCTAAAATTATTAACTATAAAAAACCTAAAACAAACATGTCTGTCGAGCAGTGTGAATGCTCTAACCTGTTAACACGCAGCTCACGTGTTCATTGTGAAATTAGCCTTGGCAGTAACGTGTCTGAAACTGTCACTTGTACATATAATCTATGGTCTGAGCTGGTGCAAATGAGTGGAGGCAGGGACTAATTTGCATATTAATGGAACTGCATATATTAACCCCGACAGACCTGGATTTTTTCCACTGAGAAAAAAAGTGATGTCCATTCCAGTGGACGCAGGGTCTGAAGGGACTGAGGCAAGGGTGTTACACACAATTTTAATTGACAGGAAAACACTTTTACAAATACTATTTTGTTTAGAATTATGGCATGTCATCAGGTTATTGTAGCATTAATTATAAATCTAAAAGTCCTCCCAAACCACCACCAATCAGGCAGCGCATTCCATGAGTGTACACATAGATCTACACATTTGTCAAAATAATGTAAAATTCTGACTTCACCATTGAAAACGTGCACTGTAAAAAATGAATAGTTGGTTCAACTTAAAAAAAAAAAAACTTCAATTTGTAACACCTAAAAATATTACGTTTTTCCAACTTAATTTGACTAGGTCAGTTGCACTTAAATTGTTTGTGTTCATTCAACACTACAATTTACATTGATCTAACTTAATTTTACTGCATTTCAACTTAAACATATTACTTCATCTCAAATCATTATAGAATTATAACCTTATAATTCCAAACCTAATATTGCTTAAAAGTACCATTTTTATTATTTGTGAATTATTTATTTTCCTGAAAATGCTAGTAAACGTTATCACAACTTTAGAAATATTTATTAAGATTAATTAACTCAATACATTTGAATCATTTATTCAATACACTGTCAGTATTTTCCTTAATCTGGACATACAATTACACATTCGTACAAGACATACACATACAAACCTACATCTTGACAGGCTTACAAACAAAAAAATAACTGAAACATCAGAAGTTCAAAGTCTTTTCAGTAGATTACACTGAACATGCATTAATGATGATGAAATGTACACATGTCTAGTGTGTTTGAATGAATGTCTCTCATGGATCTTGCAGTTCAAGCTAAAAGAGTACTTTCAGGAACACCTCAAAAGTGATTTGAAGGAGTTTCAGATAAGCCAGGTTGATAATGTACATCATACGTAGAATCATGGCTCAAACTGTTGTAACTGAAGTCAAACGATTCAAAACTTGAATCCCTCGATCGCAATGCCAATGTCAGCAGGTGGTTCATGACGTTCTCAATCCTTCAGAGTAGCGAACACTGCCATGATAAGATGCTAAAGGTCACCCTCACATCTTGTTTATCCTAAAAGTATTGTACAGTGCCCTCCACTATTATAGGCACCCTTGGTAAATATGAGCAAAGAAGGCTGTAAAAATAAATCTGCATTGTTTCTCCTTTTGATCTTGAACTCCCACACAAGTCGCTTTCCCACCGGAGGAACTTTTTGTAGTTCCGGAACTATTTGGCAGAAGCACCCCTTTTTTTCGCATAACATGACTACAAAATAATTTAAGACCACAACAGTCAGAATCTTTTAGATGGGATCCCTGGGCATAGACCTGCAGAATGTTTGTGTTCATGTGTGTGTTGTACTAGACATGACATGACGCTGTAGTAATGGAATTCACAATGTGCCAGCATATATGTCTGATCTAGATGGGACATTGCAGAGAACATTATATGATGACACTATCAAAACTTAATAAAAATCAGAGAAATGGTACAAAGAGTTAAGACAGAAGGACTCACCTGGGTTATTTAGTATTTTATACAAAAACAAATTACAATAAAACATAAATAGAATAAAAAAATAACAAACAAAAATATTTACTTTAGTACTCTCTAAAAACTGTTGTGTTAAAACAACACTTTTTGTGTTCAGTTAAGGGCAACACACAAAATGCACTGCCAGACAGCCCACATGATTTACTATAGTAAACTGTTGCAAAAATTACATTGCCAAGTTACAAACTATGATCACAAGCTGAAAGACAATATCAACACCTGTACACATCCTCCATCATACAAGATTTACACCACATGATTGCAACAATGCTTTTCTGGACCAGCAGCAACAATATCAAGACATTTCCCTGCATACTGTAACTCACTGGCATTTGCAAGCACACACTGCCTCACCTCTACCTATTAATTCAGTTCTATCAGATTCTTCCATAATTCACACACAAACACGCCGGATTCACAAAACTGTCTTAAGAGAAAATATAAGAACTTTATTAAGATAAATTATAGGACGTTCTTAAGAATATTCTTAAGTGTAATTCTCAAATATTGTCTTGTAAACATTTGAATTTTTCTAAGAATAAAAGGGCAGACTTTGTCATTGATTGTACTATAAGAGTAATTTGTCCTTTTGTTAAACTTTATTTGTGTACCAAGCACCTGGCGACTCACGTTCTTATATAAGCGTGTAATGTGTTAAACGGCATTAACGAATATTATAGGTATACATACACGAGTCTGTGTAAGTAAACATTTTGCAATGTATGTAAAAGCACTCTCGATTTTCTAATAACGAAGGCTAAAAATCGGTAAAGTAAGGCAGTTAGACCTGATCAACATTATATCAAAATTCATTATTGGCCAAGAAACACCACCAAATACATGTAAAAAAACTCTTACCTTTTGAGATTTTAAAAACAACCGTGAGGGTATTCTAGCCTATAGATTATATTTACAACAATAAAGCCATTTTCATTGACATATTTTCAGTTTCTTGACTTAGTGACTTAGCGCGACATCTAACAAATCACCATAAAATGCGGCGATTTAGGCTATATTCTTTCACACAGCTTCTGTCTAGGTAACCATATGCGTATTTACAGACGAAATGTGTTCATGTTTATACATTCAAACAGTGGATAACAGTGACAGGTTGTTGGAAACGCTGTTTTGTACTCATTTCATTCAGGAGTCACCTGTGGAATGTGCTGCTTCTTCCTGCCACTCACTGAGACGATCCCTCCACAGGGAAAGTGAGACATTGCGCTCGCGGGACAGCACTGGCGACATTTTCCCACTGAATGAAAACTTTATCGGAAGGTCGCTGGATATTTCGCTTTGTGTTTCTGAATAATGAATAATAATAAAATAAGCATAGTAAAAATGTAAATAGTATAATTAGTAAAACTATATTAGAATACTATATAAGTAAAACTATAATATTAGTAGTATATAGCTTAAAATTAGTCAAACTGAATAGTTAAACTATATAAACTTATCGAAGTTTTAGATAATACTATAGTATAATTACTATAATGTACTATGGTATACTACAGCATTTTTATGTGGGCGATCATATCAACATGTTTTTATCGTCTTTTGAAGTTTAATTCATGTGATGGATATACTTTGTGCTGAATAGACCCTTATGAAAATGTGCACTGCTCAAATGATAATTCTCCGGAACTTCCATAGGGGTTTGTGGAACGTGCCATATGTGTATCACATTTTCTTGGTGAAAGCAGATGTATTAAGGACTGACCTCAAAGCCCCTGACCTGTTTGAGTCTGCAACACTTGATCCAGATATGGCCTTCTGCGCCAATGTCCGAAATAAGGTAAGACACAAATATTAATCAACCCACTATTAACCTAATTGTGGATGATGCTCAAAATGTGGATGATAATCAACAACTGTATGCAGTGCTTTCAGTATGACCCAATAAGATATTTTATTTTATTTCTAGGGCATCTTCATGTTTGTAACAAATATGCACACTTTCGGTCGAGTATTATCTGTAGAAAATTACCAAACAAACCACTTGCACAACGATCTCTGGCAGATCTTTGAAAATCCTTTGGTAAGATAAACACAAATTGTTCAAAGACTATATTCATTTAGTTATTACACACAACATTCTAAATGCCCCTGTTTTTTCTGTTTTCTTGTACTTTTCCTTGGAACAGGAATGGGAGGAGCGATACATTCATAAGAACTATTCAAAGATAATGAGAGACAATCTTGTAGAAACTGTGAGTATTCACCCACAGACAGAATGAGATAAAACATTTTATCGCCTTCGAATTATAAGGTTTTATCTGATATTTTTGTCAAAATTTAGTTATTCACACATTTATCAACAGTGTGTACGTTCAGATGTTTGCGTAGTGAGTGTGTAAGAACAGTTTCACGCAAAGTGTGGGATTTACCAACTTGTACTTATACATATAATTGTTTGTAAATATAAGCACACCTCTGAGCATGCTTACACAGAGAATCTAGTGGTAGAATGGTGATACAAAAGAAAGTGCCACTGTGTTTTTCATGTGATCTTTTTTGCAAATACTCAATTAGTAATTTCATAGTTCGAGGTACACATTTGCGTGTGAAACGCTATAAAAGACAAATGGGAAATCATTTGAAATGTAGTTAGTGTCATGGCTAATCTCACTTTGCTGGATGATTTGGCAAACCTTTTATTGAAAGCACAATGTAAAGACACATTTAACAGAACACTATATGAAAAGAAAAAAAAACATTCAAACTAATTGAAAAAGATTAAAAAGAGGTTTGCACATTAATCAGTATTATAAAATTATTATTATTATTAAATTTAGGCTATGGAAAATAAATCTCCTATAAATAATTGTAAAATTAACAATAAAACGCAAATTGAGCAAACCATGCATTGCGCAAATAATGTGTTTTCAAAAGGCTTGTTCGACGTGATGCATTAAGTTGAACAAGCCAAAAGACTGTGAACTGTTTAATGACAGCACAGAATACATTCACGTGATTTTTAAAAAAATATTTTACAGTTGGAATACATTTAGTCTCTGTCTTTTTCATGTACTAAAGAAACTTTCAGTTCACTTTCAAAAAAATGCACAGAATGCAGAAAGAACTTTATAAATCCAAGCTGACATTTTTCTAAATATGTTTTTAATTTTATTTTCTTTAATAATGTGACATTTAAGGAAGTTTTCTAGTGTTGTTTTAACTAGACTTTTACTACTCTTTAATGGTGGACAAAATGGTGCTTGCTCTGAAAAAACTCAGCATGGTGTTTTGTAAAGTTGTACTTTAAGGGATCCTTATGTTAAGTTCTTTGTGTAGCCATGCCCTGATGTGTACTGGTTCCCTGTTCTCAATGAAGTGGGCTGCAATCATCTTGTTGAAGAGATGGAGAATTTTGGCCAGTGGTCAGGAGGTGGAAATGTGGTATGTTGTGTTTTTCTTTTTAAAAAATTACCCTCTTAATTGACCCTTCGCAAAACCCCGCCCCCCATCGTTACTGTTGCTTTGTCAGACAAGCTTTCTGTTTCAGCAATGCTGATTTCAGACAGAAAGGTCTGCAATATGCATTCGAGGGATACATTCAGGATTTGAGATAACTGTAACAATAATTATACCTATATTTGTGTCCACACCAGCAGACTAAACTCACACGATGCAGTAGGCTACTAACATTACTGTCACACAAATGGATGTATAGCTAACCTAAACGTGGTGTATTAAGTGTTTATATGTACTCCGAGATTTGTAGTAATGACAATTTTAGAGAGAGAGTAACTTTGGGCAGAGTTTTGGTCGGCCGTGATCCTTCTTTGTGAAAACAAAAGTAAACCTTTAAATATTAGTTCAGTATAGAAAAGGATAACAGTCCATCAGTGTCTTAATCTTTATTTGTGTTAAATACGACAAACACAGCACAGCTGTTGCTGTTCGACATCATTGCTGAAAACGTCTTTCCTTTAAAATGTCACTGCAAATGCTGCTCTATGAAGGCTGAAGATGCGCTCATCACATCACAGGGACACAAAGCATATCTTGCCAGCTTGCTCATACATGTAATATGCAAGTAATATATCAATAAGTATTATATCAGCCTTAAAACACCACTTCCTGAACGCTTCCATCTGTAATTCGTACATTAATGATTCCAACAATATCGTGTCTCGTATCTGTATTGGCAGAAGTGGGTAGAGTAGCCAAAATCTTTACTCAAGTAAAAGTACAAGTAACTAGAGAAATTGTTACTCAAGTAAAAGTAAAAGTCACTTGTAACAAAGTTCAATGTAGGGAAGGAAGGAGGCGGGAACCGGCGAACATTTAAACAATAAACTTTAATCAAAAATAAACAAACAATAACACGGAAGTAAAAGGCCGGCAGCCACCTCACGGTCGACTGCCGGCCACACAAACATAAATAAAACTTAACATTTCCGGGCCCGGTCCTCTCTCGTCGGCAGTCCCTTCGCTCGTCCTCTTATGCTCCCTAGCTCCCCGTGAGGCATGCGGGACCGGTGCGCGTACAGCTGATACTCATTTTCACTCACGCCACCGGCCCCGCCTTCCTGCCCCACGGCTCTCGTCCCGCCTTCCTCGCTACATAACCCCATCGCCCCTCACAGGCCGGGGGGTACCACCACGCCTGTGTTTACTCCCCCCGGGGGGCCCCCCCTTGAGAGCCCCAGCGCCTGGGGGTACGCACCGACGAGACGAGAGAACGGAGCCGGGAGCACCCCGAGCGACAGGGACGAGAGAGGGGAGAGAGGAAAAAAAAAAATAGTCCGGTTCCCCGACACGCCGTCGCACGGTCCTCAGCCAGCCGAGAGGCTCTTCCTCGCGGTGCTATGCTGTGGTGCTGGACGTTCGGTGGACGGCCCGATCCTCCTCCGCCTCCTGGAGGAAGCCACCTCACGGTCGACTGCTGGCCACACAAACATAAATAAAACTTAACATTTCCGGGCCCGGTCCTCTCTCGCCGTGTTCTCCTGCCGTTCATCCTTTTATGCTTCCGCTCCTCCGTGAGAGATACGAGGCCGGAATGACGCCCAGCTGACACTCATTATCAATCGCGTCCCGGCCTCACTTCTTCCTCCCACGGCTCTCCTCACGCCTCCCTTGTCACATCACTATTTTAAAAATTACTTGAGTAAAAGTAAAAAAGTATGCAATGAAAAAACTACTCAAGTAGCTAGTTACTTAGTTATGTTGTATCTGATTATATAGGCCTACTACATATTAACGCCAATATTTTAATATTACATTTTAATCAATATTTTTAATTATCATAAGCAGATATCTTTGCAATATACTAGAGAGACTAAAGAATAGACAAACACAGAAGAGACAAGCATTTCTGTAAATTTCATCTAGTCCTGATGTCAATGTAGTTTACACAACTTATTTAGAATAATAGACCATGTCAAACTAAAGCATTAACTAAACTCAGAGCATTTCCTAAGATGATCTAGAACATCTGCAGTGCTCTCTTAAATGAAATACACATTTTTGAACAAAGCTCATGTTTTCTCGTGTTGTGTCACGTGTGTGTTGTGAAACGCTCTTACTTGTAAACAAACAGTGAACCACACGCCCATCAACAAGTTTTCTTCCTTCTGTTCTTCAAATGTATATTTCTGCAAGCCCACGTCTCTGTGTCTGACAGGTAACGCGCATGTTGCTGTGTCTGGCGAACAGGTCGCGCGGGTGCGCGCATATGGTGGGCATTTATCATTGCTGGCAAACAATATGACACATTTGCAGTTTTGATTGTACATATCCACTTCATCCAACGCTCTTTGTGTTCTGCGTGTTCTTAAATTTCGCGCTACGAGGAGTGAGTTGAGATGATTCAGATCGTGCTGCGAACTGAACAAATCATTTGAACTGATTCATTAGCCTATTCAAATGGTTTTTCCAATTGTTCAATTAATGCTTTCAAAAGAATCAATCACTCGGGAATGCCCGTAAAAAGAGACGACAACCTTGAAATAAACAACGCATTTTATAATGCATATTTTAAAATGAAGGAACGTCACGCAATGTAAGTTATGTAACGAAGTAAAAGTACAGATTTTCTATTAGAAATTTACTCAAGTAAGAGTAAAAGTACACACTTTTAATTTTACTTAAAAAGTACATATTTTCCAAAATGTTACTCAAGTAAATGTAACGAAGTAAATGTAGCGCGTTACTACCCACCTCTGTGTATTGGTATAGTTGTGATGTGAACTCCGCTATTCTGCTTTATTTAGAATGTTTTTCAAAAGTTATAACTTAGTTATCGTTTATCGTTATAGTGTGAACGTCCATTAAAGCTTGGCATATATCTCTCTGTTTACTTTTACAATAATTAAAAAGCTATTTTTTCATATTAATCACCAAAGCTATACTACGCCAGCTTGTCAGGACTGGTTTGTTTGTCGGACAAAATGCCGGTCAGTCACGGGGGCACATATGTAATATCGGCGTTATGATTGGTCAGATCACCTCTCAATCAAATTGCATGCGAAGGGTCAATTGCCTAATTGCTCCATCTTGTAGCTGTTTGTTTAACAAATATTTTTTGTTGTGTTTAGGATCAAAGGATCCAAGGGGGGTATGAAAATGTCCCCACAGTCGATATTCACATGAATCAAGTGGGGTTTGAGAAAGAATGGCGAAAGTTCCTGGTCGATTATATAGCACCAGTCACAGAGAAAATGTTTCCTGGGTACCACACAACGGTAAACCCTGCTTTGACCTTTCAATTTGAAAATTAATGAATTAAAATATATATATATTCTCTAGAAAACATACTGTAGGTTTCTGTTGAGTTCTGTGGGAGCAGATTTTGTGTGGGTTTGCTTAGAATTCTATTTTGACAGATTTGATATGAATGTTGTTGTGCATTATTATACACAACATCTGTTTATTTTTGATTGAAATATGCTACAGCTCATTCTTTCGATTATTACTGCCTTGCACCCTTGACATTAAATTCATGTGCCTCAGACCACTACTTAATCTTATAGTTTTTTACTCGGATATGATCGGAACAGTCAGTGCCTAGCAACAATATTGGTGGAAGCAAAATAGTGGGGTGATGGGAGCAAAATGCATCTTTCATCATATAGATTTGACTCACCTGACTGTACGTCTTTAGTACCTCCCAAAGGTTTGGGTGGTTATCATAGATCCTGCTGGTAAATGCTGTAGCTAACTACACCATAATGAGGGTAAAAAGCTTTTGATATGTAGTTTCGGTGCTCCTCAAAGAGAAAGGGGAACTCTTCAAAAAGACTCCCTTTTGGTGATGCATTGTTTAGCTTTTCTTTCGGCATGCCAATTAGGATAATTTTTGTAAACATTATTGTTTACGTTTAACATAGCTCTTAAAAAAATAAGATAAGTGCAGTTAGTGGGTACTCTGTATACAAATGAGTGCTTGTGAACATGAATGTATACTGCTTGACGCTAATGGGGCTGTTCATGTGTTTTTTGTGTGTGTGTGTTCTGCAGGCACACTTTGACCTGGCATTTGTAGTTAGATATAAACCTGATGAGCAGCCTGCTTTAAGACCTCATCATGACGCCTCCACTTTCACTATCAATATGGCACTCAATCAAGTGGGAATTGACTATCAGGTAAGATGAAATAAAGATAATAGATATTAACAAGATGCGTCACTGACATAAATGGGGAGGGAATGCAACTCTCAATATGACTGCTCTAGCGAAGGAGTCCCACCAGAGGCATTGCGATCACGGCCTCCAACTGGCACCGCTTCCATAAACAGACTTTGCCTGAAACATGTCTAGCATAGGCAATACTGATGCAAGATATTGTTTTTGATGTTTTCATAAAGCACAAAAATAAAAAACACATAAAAAATGATATTTGGGCCATTCTACAGAATTGGTGCAAACTGTTGTCCCACATAAAAAAAACACATTTAAAAGCATTAAAATACTAAAACCTTTTTTAACCTTTTTAAACCTGTTTACTAAGATTTTTCCATTATCTATTGAAACCCACAATTATATTTATAATATCAGTAAGCTTAATATATATAAAATCATCATGTATTGGGTACTTTCAATTGGGAGGTGGCTGTCCTGAACCCTAAATTTCAACTTATGAAAATCATATTACTTTTTTTTTTCTTTTTTTTTTCATTGTTTTTAAAAATATATTTTTGATGTTTTAAAAAAATAAGTTAAAAAAATGATTAAACTTTATGTGATAAAATGTGTCCCGCATTTTCATGTCACTATCGAAACAGTGTATGTTTTAGTCCTTTGGCTGAAACTGATTTTAGCTACACCCCTACATTTTTGATCAGAAATAATTCCCGTGTTCCTCTCTTTCTCACAGCTACATGGTGAGTAGATTAGTCATATCATTTTGAAGTAAATGTGTTCAAAAGTCTGAACATCAGTGTGCTATCCTCAATGAACGTCACATACCAAACATCTTTTTTCTGCACTTCAGCAAACATTTTTGGGTGTTATTCCACAAAATTAAGGTTTTATTTGTGCACATCTGTTCAGAACTGTGTTTGCTAACCATGTGCTGATTAGCATATTTGAGCTAGGCTCAAAAGTATACAACCGAAAGTATATGTCACAACCGAAACTGAACATGGTATCATTGTTTCGGTAGTGAAAAAAAGGAACACTTAATCCTTTATTTGGGGAAATAAACAAAATTCAGTACAGTTATGCAAATCATTAGTATTTTAGTACGGTACAATAATTCTTTAATGTTAAAATACTTTAAGCTGTTGAAGTTTAATATGCAAAGACAATCATGAATATACCATGTGCAGTTTGAATTTCTTGAAGAGTTAAAATACTGCGGCATATTGAAATAAAGCAATAAGCCCCACGCCCTTAGAATCAGAATCAGATGTTATAAAATGCACTGCAACCCACTGCTTCATGGGGCTTATTGCTTTTATAAAACATATTATTACATATGCGTAGCAAGGTTTCATAAAATAAAGTAAATAAAATGATATTTAGGCTATGTAATGCGGTCAGCCGTTATAAATCGGGGTATTTTATAACGACTTGGAACTCGGCTCAATCAATCAGAATCAAGAACCAGAACTGACCGTTTTGTAAAGTAAATTTTATCACTGTTTAGAAGCATATGAGCATATACTGGATGTAAGCCTCAAGGTATGCACCAAAATGATTGTAATTTGAATGTCATCAAGACATGACTAGAGTTCAGGATTCTTTTTATAACTGAATCACAGATGATGTTTTTCTGCATGTCCTGTTTTCAGTTTAATTGCTTTGGTTATTACTATTAACTGCATAATGTTTGTTTGTTGTACTACTTTACTGTAGAGCATTAAGTTTAGATTTGTTTTTTGGACATTTAACACCCACTCTTTTGTTCAGGGTGGAGGCTGCCGGTTCTTGAGGTACAACTGCTCGGTTGAAGCCCCCAGAAAGGGCTGGGCGCTCATGCACCCGGGACGCCTCACTCATTACCACGAGGGCCTGCCCACCACAGAGGGGGTTAGATACATCCTTGTCTCATTTGTGGACCCCTGAGTTGAGATCTTTTTTTATCAGAAACTTGACTCTACTTTTAATAAAGAAGATAGCATAGCTCATCAAAAATAAGAATCAACAGGTTTGTGCTTGAACATTTAAAAAATGTGCCTTAATTTGTGAGTATGTCAGTGTAAATATTTTGTTACATTAAGGTAATACTAAAGGTTGAAAGCAGTTTTGACAGATCACTTTTTGACTTCTATGCAATGGCTTTTTTTACTCCATTCTA
Source organism: Triplophysa rosa (assembly GCF_024868665.1). Lineage (NCBI taxonomy): Eukaryota > Metazoa > Chordata > Actinopteri > Cypriniformes > Nemacheilidae > Triplophysa > Triplophysa rosa. The sequence continues at coordinate 2,769,998 of NC_079906.1, read as the reverse complement.
ATTTATTTCTCAGAGGTGATGTGAATTTATTCATTACATACTGATAACAAAATCAATGGACATTTGTACCCTTTTTAGCTTTGAAATTCAACCAGCAAATCACATTGTTTTTAATAATGCCTCTTAAGCAATTCGTGCTGTTTTTTAGGCTGCACCAAAACTGACATATAAATGTATAGCTTAATATTATTTAGAAATGTTTTGTTTTGCCTTGTTTATGAATCAGTTGGCTTGTCATAACTTGTGGAAAAAATAAAAGTAAGGAAAAACTAATATATTCAAGTTAATTTATTCATAATAGTCACACTTTATATGTGGAGTCCTTAAATAATATGTACTGTACTTCCATAAGGCAAAAAACATTTTATACTATGTACTGACATTATTGTGCACATTATGTTGTTTTAGGCAGGTTTAGTGGGTCAAGAGTGTAATTACACGCAGATACTTAAGTACAATTTAACAACTCATGTCGTATTTACAAAATAGGTCAATTGCATATATGTGACCCTGGACAACAAAACCAGTCTTAAATAGCACAGGAACATTTTTAGCAATCGCCAAAAATACAGGGTATGGGTAAAAATGACAGATTTTTCTTTTATGCCAAAAATCATTAGGATATTAAGTAAAGATCATGTTCCATGAAGATATTTTTATAAATTTCCTACAGTAAATGTATAAAAAGTGTATTTTTGTGAGTGGATGGCCTGCTACAGTGCCTCTGATTAACAACTTCAAATGCGATTTTCTCAATATTTTGCTTTTTTTTGCACCCTCAGATTCCAGCTTTGTAAACGGTTGTTGTTCCGCCAGATATTGTCCTATCCTAACAAACCACATATCAATAGAAAGCCTATTTCTTCAGCTTTCAGATGATGTAAAAATCTCAATTTTGAAAAATTGACCCTTAAGACTGGTTTTGTCATCTAGGGTCACATATTGTATTTCAGTCCATAGTTGTTAAAGACACCTAAAATAAAGTATCATACCAATCAATTAAATAAAGCATCAGTCATAGAAGTATGAAGTTAGAGCATATAAACTTTTGCACGTCAAGAAAGAATAACTGGGGTTATTTTACCATAAACACAGATTAGAAAGTTATTGATGAAAAAAGCATTTCAATAACATTTCTTTTTCTTTCTTTTCACTATTTATTTTTAATGTCTAAAATGTTTCGGTCATTCTGGTGTAAATCAATGTCCAGCCTATTGTTCCCTAATGGGACTTTACTGTGTGATTTCTTGTAACAATTACAATAAGGTTCCATTATGCATTCGGGCAAATCCAGCGTTACGGATGTGACATTTCAAGTTTTGACTGAAAATAAAAACTTTCAAAGAATGCATTTATGTCAAGAGCTACAGGTATACTATTATTTTGTGTGTGTATATATACACTCACCTAAAGGATTATTAGGAACACCTGTTCAATTTCTCATTAATGCAATTATCTAATCAACCAATCACATGGCAGTTGCTTCAATGCATTTAGGGGTGTGGTCCTGGTCAAGACAATCTCCTGAACTCCAAACTGAATGTCAGAATGGGAAAGAAAGGTGATTTAAGCAATTTTGAGCGTGGCATGGTTGTTGGTGCCAGACGGGCCGGTCTGAGTATTTCACAATCTGCTCAGTTACTGGGATTTTCACGCACAACCATTTCTAGGGTTTACAAAGAATGGTGTGAAAAGGGAAAAACATCCAGTATGCGGCAGTCCTGTGGGCGAAAATGCCTTGTTGATGCTAGAGGTCAGAGGAGAATGGGCCGACTGATTCAAGCTGATAGAAGAGCAACTTTGACTGAAATAACCACTCGTTACAACCGAGGTATGCAGCAAAGCATTTGTGAAGCCACAACACGCACAACCTTGAGGCAGATGGGCTACAACAGCAGAAGACCCCACCGGGTACCACTCATCTCCACTACAAATAGGAAAAAGAGGCTACAATTTGCACGAGCTCACCAAAATTGGACAGTTGAAGACTGGAAAAATGTTGCCTGGTCTGATGAGTCTCGATTTCTGTTGAGACATTCAAATGGTAGAGTCAGAATTTGGCGTAAACAGAATGAGAACATGGATCCATCATGCCTTGTTACCACTGTGCAGGCTGGTGGTGGTGGTGTAATGGTGTGGGGGATGTTTTCTTGGCACACTTTAGGCCCCTTAGTGCCAATTGGGCATCGTTTAAATGCCACGGCCTACCTGAGCATTGTTTCTGACCATGTCCATCCCTTTATGACCACCATGTACCCATCCTCTAATGGCTACTTCCAGCAGGATAATGCACCATGTCACAAAGCTCGAATCATTTCAAATTGGTTTCTTGAACATGACAATGAGTTCACTGTACTAGAATGGCCCCCACAGTCACCAGATCTCAACCCGATAGAACATCTTTGGGATGTGGTGGAACGGGAGCTTCGTGCCCTGGATGTGCATCCCACAAATCTCCATCAACTGCAAGATGCTATCCTATCAATATGGGCCAACATTTCTAAAGAATGCTTTCAGCACCTTGTTGAATCAATGCCACGTAGAATTAAGGCAGTTCTGAAGGCGAAAGGGGGTCAAACACCGTATTAGTATGGTGTTCCTAATAATCCTTTAGGTGAGTGTATATATGTGTGTGTGTGTACGAACACGAGGCGTGGTGGAAGAGAACCCAAATGCAGGCAGGCAGTGAAGGGGTTAACAGACAAGACTTTATTTTGTTAAATAAACAAAAGACAAAACAAAAACCCACGATGGGGTGTAAACAAGAACAGGATAATAATAAGTAAAAGGGACGTAAACTAACTAAACACTAAACTAAACAACACTAGACATAGACTAAACTAAACTAAACTAAACACTTACTATAGACTCTGGCAACACAGGGACCATCAGGACACTAAACGCAGCACATACACCGACACGCAATGACCGACACAGGACAATGAAACATGAGGGTATTATATAGGGAAGACAGACAAAGGATAACGACACGGGGCAGGTGTGGGTAATTAAACACTCAGGGAAAGATAACGAGGAAACGAGATGGCAGGAACAGAGACGAGACACTGGAAAGAACGTATATTATTGTCAAAAGGACAATAATATGTTTCTCTCCACACATAACCAAAGGCTTTGTCATGACTCTGCTACAGGACCAAGAAAAACATGACTAAATGAAGCAGAGCCATGACAGTTAAAACTATATATAAATATACTGTATTTGTAGGAGTGAAGTGTCATTAAAGTAGTTGTAATACTGTATATTAATATATACAGTATATATAGCTGTAATGGCGCGTGGTGCGAGTTCAATCACGCCATTATGCAGTCACAAATACATGAATGGCGTTGACTCGCACACAAAGCGCCAGCTTAAAACGCATCATTTGTTTATTTTCATGTCACAGACACGAATGACAACACTATACCAGCTTGTTTCTAACATACGTGTGTGTGTTTACTGTAGCCTATACGGCGTAATCAACTCTCTGGTTCCCCGAGGGCTGCTGCCGCTTGTGTCTCGTACGGCTCTCACTAAATCCTTGGTGTTTCGAGTCTGACGTCATCACCCAAACGTGTTTTTTCATCAATTTTAACAATCATAGGTAGTTTAGATGGTTAGAGTAGGGTTAGGGTGAAGGTTTCGTAAGACTTGAAACACCAAAGATTTAGTCAAAACCAACAAGCCACGCCCACGGATCTGACTCGAAAGTACCGTCCCCGGAAGACAGATTAAGTGGCAGACGGGCAGCTTGAAACAGAGCTCTGAATACACCGTATATCATTTTTTTTAGATTTTAGATTTAGATTCAATTTATTGTCATTGCACATGTACAAGGCAACGAAATGTGACCTCTGCATTTAACCCATCCAGAGAGTAGTGAACACACGTACCCCCGGAGCAGTGGGCAGCTATCACTACAGCGCCCGGGGAGCAAGTAGGGGTAAGGTGCCTTGCTCAAGGGCACCTCAGTTGTTACCCGCCGGCCCTGGGAATCGAACCGGCAACCTTCTGGTCATGAGTCCGACTCTCTAACCATTAGGCCACACTGCCCCACAGAAACAATGTCAGATGTCAGTAAGCACGCTATTTAGGACGCAGACCAAAGAAACGACGCGCTGTCACTTTCAGCCGAACCAACCCAAATAGACGAGAATGATGTACGTGGTCGCTTTTGATCATAGGAACTTCGGCCTACTTATGTGATTATTTTATGTGTCTGTGACATGAATAAACAAATGATGTGTTTTAAAACACCGCTAGAGTCTGTGTGTGTGCGCGCTAGTGAAACCCGCCACAGCTCAAGTACAAAAGCTTGCGTCATTTTACAAACGTCCTCTGCTTATTAGTGGTGGGCGGATCGATCCTGAAGTATCGATACTGAGGTTGTATCGAAAAGGATCGATCCTAACATAAAAATATCGATACTAATGTGTTTTTAGTTTTTACTACTGGTTTTATTTATTCACTAATGTAGCTAATAATTGTATAATGAAGAAAAACTATTTCCCATACACCTAGTTTTGCACACGTTGCTCCTCCCTGCCCTGCTGTGTTTTGTAGTCCGCTATCACGTGACTCAGCAGCGCCAAGCGCAAGAACGCAGACGCTGCTGCAGCCTGCGAAAAGAAAATTAGCATCGTGTGGAGTTTTTTCACCTTGGTGAATAAAAACACTGCGAACTGCGATGTATGGCAGTGGGCCTTTGCGGGTAAAAAGCCAAAGATTGAAAGTACTTTATTATTTAAGCACTTTATTTACTTTGTGTCTCAAACAATTGTGTGCACTTTGTTTATAAATTCACTTAAAAAAGTGTAATGAAAGGGAAACATGTTAATTTGTTCTATTATTTTGTCTAAACATAACACTGAACAAAAACAGAAAAGCAGTATTAAAATCTTTGTTCTTGAGTAATAATTTTGTCCACTTTGGTTTTTTTAAAAAGCTAGAGAAGTAGTACTGGGATAACGAGAAATTGTTTTGTTATATATCGTTTTTCTGTTCTGTTAATCTGTTATTGTTACTATTTTCCAGTAATAATTTGGTGCAAAGTTCATGTTTGCAAATTCGATTACAGGAATAAATAACTAACTAAATAGATTTATTTGGTTTAAATGATGTCCAGTGTTTTAACATCTACATGATTAATTAGCCTACAGGCACATTAAGAGCACAAATCACAAAATATTTTAGTGGTCATGAAAATGTATTCAGATTTAGCATATTAATGATGCATTCATCTGATAAATCATGACATTTCATCTACAGGAAAGTAAATGTAAGTTAAAGTGAATGCTTTTTAAAAGTAAAAAGTATTAGTATCGAAATCGGCAATACTGGCCATGCATTTACTTGGTATCGGATCGATACTAAATTTTACAGTATCGCTCACCACTACTGCTTATACTTTCACATATAAGATCATTAATTGTTTTAACCGCTGTTTACTTCCTACCGCTGCCTCGAGTTCAACATGGCTGCGTATCAAATCTGTAACATGCTCATCCTCCCCGTTATACGTGTTGTGTGAAATCTCCCCGCACCGGGGCTATTTTTAAATTGCAGGTGTATTAAAACAATGGGCTGGAAACTATAGAGATCCGATCAGTTATCCAGATGTGGAAGCCACTTTTTGACAAGTGTAAACGCGCTGTGTCCTGATTGTCTGAAGATCCGATCTGCTTGTTCGGATCACCGAGATCGCATGCTAATGCCAAGTGTAAACGCACCCAAAACGCACCACACTGGCCTAAACTACAGGTAATAAAGCATAATGTGTCCAGCAATGGATTATGGGAAGTGTAGTGCAAGATTATAGCCCAAGATGGGAGGAACACATGGGCATCCGGTTGTCAGATGTAACAATTTACAACCAATATATTTAACCATCTGTTTATATTTGCCCAAACCCCTGTTGATAGAGTCCAGACATAAGAAAAACATATTAGGCAAGTCTATGCACAAGTTTTCTACTTAACAAAGGGAAATAAACGTGTTATGGATGTGACAAAAAAAAAAAAACGTTTTGAGAGACAATTTCTGTGAAATGCACAAATCAGAAGCAATAATATCCAACAAATGAAAAAGGAATGGCTCTTCATAGGACATAAAATAGTGATTACATTCAATTTCCATGTGCCCATTTAGGAGGAATACAGACAGTTATGGATGTGGTGCTTACCTGACTTTAGAAAATCATGCTTTAAAAAGAACAAATGAAGAGTTTGGTTCCAAAAAGAGATAACTATAAACAAAAATCATGTGCTTTATTGTGTTATGTTTTTATTCTACTCAACTCTCACTCAACTTTATTTATATAGCGCTTTTACAATTTTCATTGTTACAAAGCAGCTGTACATGAGACACATTGACTACAAGCAAAACAATCAAAGTTGTACCTGCAAAAACAAGAAAAGGTTGAAAACAGAAGACAGAGACACACCCACACACAAAACACTCCACACACACAACACGCACACGCACCAACACACACAGACACAGAGACACACACACACACACACACGCACGTACACAGACAAGTACGCACACACACACACGCTCAGTGAGAGCACACATTTAGGATAAAGGAGAGAGAAGCACAGGTCAAATATAACAGATAATAAATTCCTATATGCAATATTAATTAAGTAAAACTTTAAGATTCTAAAGCAGCCCCCCCGGTCAGGCAGATAGTGCAAAAACAGTATGCAAACGGTGGCGAGGAACCCAAAACTCTAATCGAGAAAAAAAACCTCAGGAGAACCCAGGCCCAACCAGGGGATTCCAGTTCCCCTCTGGCAAAAGCTGCTGCCTCTGCACAAGCTCCAGAGAACTTGCACAACAAGGCTAAATAAAATAAATAAACTTAATAATAAAATAAATTGTAGTTTAAGATTATCATTAATAATCTAATAGCATTTGAAGTTTTGTGGTGAAGACATGTCAAGAGACCGCGTCCTTCTTTATCCAGCTCTATCATCTCAGCTCTTGTCAGGTCCCCACTTCCCATTCTCCGCTCTACCATCAGGTCAGGCCATGAACTGCATCCTGCTCGCTGTGGTAACCTTGGAACAATGAGACAAGACTGGCTGAGAGTAGAGTACTGTTCTGTACTCTTTGATGCAACAAGTACATCAGTTGTGTTTTTGGTTCCGGTTGATCTAACTAATGCAGCCTAAACCCTCTGAAGATTTATATTATGGAAGAGTAGTGTATGCAAGATTAAAAAGATGCGTCTTTAGTCTAGATTTAAACTGACAGAGTGTGTCTGCCTCCCGGACAGTGCAGGGAAGACTATTCCAAAGTTTAGGCGCTAGATAGGAAAAGGATCTACCACCTGCACTTGATTTTGAAATTCTAGGTATTACCAACTGACAGGACGCCTGAGAGCGTAATGCACGTGAAGGACTGTAATACAAAAGGAGTTCATTCAAGTACTGAGGAGCTAAACCATGTAAGGCTTTATAGGTAATAAGCAAGATTTTAAAGTTAACGCGATGCTTTATAGGTAACCAGTGCAAGGTTGACAGAACCGGGCTAATATGTTCATACTTTTTTGTACGTGTAAGAACTCGAGCTGCCGCGTTTTGGACCAATTGGAGTTTTTGTAATAAGCCTGCAGGGCAACCACCTAACAGTGCATTACAGTAATCTAGTCTTGATGTCATGAATGCATGAATTAACTTCTCTGCATCTGAGATTGACAGCATATGACGTAGTTTAGATATATTCTTAAGATGGAAAAACGCAATTTTACAGGTGTTGGCGACGTGGCTCTCAAATGACAGATTACTATCGAATAGAACGCCAAGATTCTTTGCTGACGACGAGGGTTTTATGGAACATCCGTCAATAGTTAAACAGTATTCTTGGTTGTTACTTATAGCAGTTTTCGGTCCAATAAGTAACACTTCCGTTTTGTCCGAGTTCAGTAATAAAAAGTTGTTACTCATCCAGTTTTTTATATCGACTATGCATTCCATTATTCGATGGAACTGCTGTGTTTTCATGAGGCTTCGAGGAAATATAAAGTTGAGTATCATCAGCATTATTGTGTTAGTTAGCTGTATTTTTTTAGTTATTGGGGCGGTTTCCTGGACAGGGATTATTTTAAATCAGGACTAGGCGTAGTTAAATTAGGATATTTAAATCGTTTTTAAAAACATACTTTATAAAAAAACATTACTGTGTGCATCTTGATACAAAGAATCGCATTGATATATTTCAAGTTGTGTCAGTGTAAATTGTTTTTGATCAAGACACCTCTAACATTTTAGTCTGGGACTATTAAACCCTGTCCGGGAAACCGCCCCATTATGTCTTAAATCAAAACAAACCAACTGCAGTTTGATTGATATTAATTGAAATGCACAGTAAAAAAAAAACATTTTTTTAAAACTGAGTTATCTCATTTTGGAACCAAACTCTTCAAATATACTTAAAAACTTCAAGAGAAACTTCATGAATATATAAACCGAAGATTTAAACCACCAACCATATTGAGCTATCAGCATGGTGCAAACCTTCTATAAAACTGTTCATTTTTCAGTGTTTTTATATGGTAAGGTTGACCTTACATGGAATTGTCCATTTGTTTGCATAAACAAAAACACGAATTCTAAACAGCCTTTCATTTGTTAATAAAATATTTGCGGCTATGAACGCCCTCTGCAGGATGACAAGAATAAAGCGGTCGCACTTAGATGACGTACAACACGTAGATAACGCAAAGACGGTAATGGTGGATGGCCGGTGGCTCTACATGAGGATTTAGATAATGAGTAGTTTTATGTTTGTATCACACTTTAAGCTAATAGCACTCTTTATTTTGATGCTCAAAACATACAGTTTTTATCGTAATACTAATTTAGCCACATTGCCTCACCCGTGAACAGTCAAACAGACATTTGTTTTCACTTGTTTCGTTTTCGTTTAATGTTAGCCTGAAGTTCATCGAATAATTTAAGTCAACATTACTCCTCAGAAAAGCTTTTCCTGAATTTGGGATTCATTCTGGGGACACTCTGCTGGATCAACATGTTTGACGACTGTGTGATATAATTACTCCGCATTTCCCGGTAAACCTATATTATTAGTATATATAATTACTGTTGCTATGCCGGTTCGGGTTGTTGATCTTTTTGGTATGTTATGGTATAGTAATACCAATAGAAATTGGATGATGTGTTTTGAAGTTGTAGACACGAAAATCATTCATTCGTGTCAGGGCAATCTTGCATTAGCTTTAGCAGTAACATTAACGTTACATCAGACTGTGTGGTTCAGGTGGTGTTTTTAGCTTCTTTACTAACGTTACCTGGCATAAAAATGTCTCTACTGCTTAGGTTTGTGTCAGGATAATTTACTCACTTATATTAATGTTACAAATACTAACTCGAAATAATTTACCTATTATTTTAGGCAAAGCGATGTGAAATTTACGGACATTGCGGATGACATAACGTTACCGCGAGAGCGAATAAAACATGTCGAATGGCTCTCGCGGCACCTTGATGTCATTCGCCGATCGTGCTGCGCAGCGAAGCAAGATGTCGCCTATTGATTTCATACAAGTAACGTTAATTAAACCGCATGTCTGATTTTGTCTGGTCCTTGGTTGAGCTAAAGGCAAAATGGTTCCGTTTATTTACAGCGTTTAGACTCTGCTAACCCGGGCTAGATTCGATATCGTGGAGCAGAGGACATGAGTCGCGCGCTGCTGTCAGTGACATTGATGTGGTGAAAGTCATGACTCGGATATTATTAGTAGTATACATTATTGTCTGTATATAATCGTCAAGACTTTATTCGGACGGACTCGGTTTGATATTACTGAGGGAAATCTAGTTGTTAGGTTGCTGCAAGATTAAACGAAGGGGAGATGGCGCAGTATTTGACCATCTGATTATTGTGTAAAAGGTATAAACTCGCTGTAAGGTAAGACTGTAGATGCAGACTTTAAAGTAACTCTTATAGGCCTGGTTTCACAGACAAGGTTTAAGGGTAGTCCCAGTCTAAAATGAATGTTTGACCTGCCTTAACTGAATATAACTTGCCCTGAAATATCTTAAAAGAATCAGTGCCATTGTTTTGTCTCAAGATGCAGACCAGTAAAGTATTCTTCTAATGCATTTTTATAAAAGCGACAGAAATATCTTAATTCAACCAAGGGATGGTCCTGGCTTAAGCTAAACCATGTCTGTGAAACCGGGCCATAGTATCTTACATTTTAAACTCTCTCTCTGTCTCTCTGTCTCTCTGTTGTTGTTTGAGAGTCTTTGAATGTTTTAGTTTTATTGTGCACTAGAAGAGTGCTTGCTGCATCGTGTTAAAAGGAGTGTTGATCAGGACAATGATAAATGGTACACGTAAAGGGATAATTCACTAAAAAAAATGTTTTGACATATTTTGTGTCCATACAATGTAAGTCAGTGGGACCCAGTGTTGTTTGTTTACTAGCATTCTCCAAATATCCTTTTGTGTGTTCTTTAGAAGAAGGCAAGTCATGCAGTTTTGGAATGACATGAGGCTCATTAAATGATGAAAGATTTATTTAGTGTACAAATATCTATAGTTACTATGATACTGTGATGAAATTTTGGTAAGGGACATTTCTTGTAATCTTGAGTTTGAGGTGCATGTGTAAAAAAATGGGTTAACACTTTACAATAAGGTGCTATTAGTTAATATTAGTAAATGCATTAGCTAACATTAGCTAACAATGAACAATTTCGTTTTTCAGCGTTTATTAATCCTTGTTAATGTTAGTTCATGTCAATACAGCTATTCATGTTAGTTCATGGTGCATTAACTAATGTTAACAGTGACAATGTTTGATTTTAATAATGTATTTATAAATGCTGAAATTAACATGTAGTAATATTAATAAATGCTGTAGAAGTATTGTTCATTGTTAGTTCATGTTAGCTAATGCATTAAATAATCGTTAACAAATAGCACCTTATTGTAAAGTGTTACCCTGCATTTCATTGAGACGGGCAGATCCAGATTAATATTCATGATACAATAGCATAACCAGTCTATGTTTGTAATGATACAGTACAATTGAAATCTTCCTGGGTTTTATCTTTCGACTACATATGTGACAACTATTGAGACGCTCATACACACTGTAGTGTGTCCATATTTTTGCTGTATGGTAAACAGATTTTGCTAGTTAGAATTTTTTCTAGGACCAGTGTGTAGGTTTTTGGAGGATCTATTGACTGACAGAAATGCAATACACAGTATATAACTATGTGTTCAGAGGTGTATAAATTCCTTACATAATGAGGCGTTATGTTTTTCTTACCTTAGAATGAGCTATTTTTTTTTTTACCTTGGATGCATTTAAATCTGTTGTTTGGGACTCAATACAATATTAGGACACTTAAAAAATAAAATACAACATAAGGAGCACTTCTTAACTCGCGCAGAGAGAATGAAAAATCTGTTAATAAAGCAGACTGCACAGAGAACAATAATATAAAGAAAATAAGCTACATAAACATGATGCAACAATACAGCTCACCCACGGTTCAATACGAACCTCAGTTTTTCACCCACAGTTTTCGGTTTGGTTCTGATGGCTTGGCACATTAAAGTGTATTTTCATTGGTCTATGCTTATGTGACAGAAGGAACATTAAAAAGTTAAGAAAAAAACGATTTTACGGAAATTCTCTTTATTTAATTTGATTAATTTATTATCGTTAAGCAAAAATCAACTTGTACAAATTCCTGGTGTATTCAATAAATGTAAATATTTACACTGGCAGCTCACAGAAGTTCTTGGTTTACTGTTCATCAACATGCCAGTAAAATAAGCTTCTTGAAGAGGTTTTGCACATCAGAGTATTTAAAATAACGTAATGCAAAACTTGCAATTGCTGTAATGAAGTAAACGTGCTGTGCGCGTAACACTGGAAACACCAGAGCTCAATGGGAAAGGCCAAAGATAATATATTAACATGGCGCGCCATTGCAATAAATTGGAAGAAATGCAATGCTAAATAGCTGCCTGGAGGCGCTCTTGTTATGAAGTAAATAGCTGTCCGAAAGGCCGCCGAGTGGCATGACTTTCATTAAACGGACTTTGGCATGGTGGTAGATGCTCTTGCCTCTTTCTGCATGTGCTGGGTGAGAGCAACGCGAACGTGCTGCTTTCGTATGCAGTGTCAAAAATACATTCTTGATGTGCCAAATTCGGACATTATCTTATCACTTTAGTACAACGGGCATACAATAAAGCCTGCCCACTTCTGTTCCTCAGCATTATACTCAACAGCACATTGCTTCTCGTGTTGCAGGCAGCCTCGCTTCACCGCCCGACCACTACTCGCTATTAGATATTACTCATTGGGATGCGTTTATCTATCTCAGTGCACAGACATACGGACAAACACAGACAGAGCCAGTTCAGAGTGTAATTAAGCGCCAGAAATAATTTAAACGCAAAACCATATTGAGAATTGTGGCATCCCTAGTACAATGAATATATGATCCTCATATTTATATTTAGTATGTCAAAATGTTTGTGTGAAAGCCACATCTGACAAGTTTGCACACTCTCATTTTGCACCATATATCTGTGTGATATATAAAGCAAAAGTGATTTGTGCATTAGCAGAGGCCAAACGAGCTAGGTTTGGCGCCCAGCAGGTGGCGCCCTAACACGCAAGTGAAAAAGTCAGCGAGAATAATAGAATACATTGGTTTAGTTTAGGGCTGAAACGATTCCTCGAGTAACTCGAGTAATTCGAATACAAAAAAATAATCGAGGCAATTTTTGTTGCCTTGAAGCCTCGTTTAATCCATTTAACTACAGTACACACGGAGCACTGCGTTTCCCCACGGACCGTTATTACTAACGCACAGCCCGCTAAACTCTATTCATGTTACAGGGCTCTCAAGTCTCATGCATTTTAGTCTGTTCACACGCTCACACGTATTTCTCATGCTGATAAATAAGTGATAGCTTATTGAAATGGTGAACTGCTATTTGACTTAGTTTTAGTCTATTTTGTGAGTGAAACTTGTTTTCCGGCTGCATTGAGTCCATAAAACTAGATTCGGACTAGTGGATGCTGAATCATGTTATTTACTAGTGCTGTCAATCGATTAAAAAAATTAATCGGATTAATCACACATTTTTTCTGTTATTAATCACGATTAATCGCACATAACTATTATATTTTAAAATATACTTTTACATTTTAATAATTTCACATTTAATCTTCAAATTGATGTAGAAACAACATATTTCTTTAACAGCAGCATTTTATGAAAGCTAGCATTTTGATATTAGTACTGTAACTGATGTCTCTATTAAATTGATTATTTTAACATGAATTATAGCCATTCAACAGTATAATTGAGAGCTCATGTAGGAAACATACAGGAATTGAAGGACACTTTACAGTCTTTATTAATGCTAAATTATAAATTAAATGCAGAAGAATTCTCATTAAAGCTACAAAATCACATTGATTTCTTCTTTTATTTTGTTCTTTGATTAACATTAGTGACAGGAGTCAGAGCAGCACGTTTAAGAGCGCGGCCCCTTTAAGAGCTGTCTCAGTACGCAGATCTGACCGTCACCGCACTCCCATTTTCACAACACTTTGCATTCATTTATGATTTTATTTTACACTTTGAAGTCTGTGCTTAAGAAAATGCTAGACAAAACGGGCTTTGTGACATAATCTTGTGTGGTTTTATCCATTCAAGCACGAAAGAGAACTTAACACGGATGCGCTGTCTGACAGAGATTCACTGACGCAGCCCTTAGCAGGTGACTGTTTACACCAGACTGGACCTCGCGTTGCATTTTGCCGCGTCCCACAGTTTAGAAGCTGTCTATCTCCATTGAACGCGTCAAAGCAACTGTTTCAAATCGCGCTTAAGTGGTTTAAAAGCCTGTACACGAATAAGAGCGTGATTACATAATGTAACGCTAGACAAAGGATGTCAAAACAAACGGATGCTGCGTTAATTGCGATAAATATTTTCTCACGCGTTAATTTGAAAAAAATAATCGCATGCGTTAACGCATTAACGTTGACAGCCCTATTATTTACACATGCCAACTGGCTGTTCTGCATGTCTGAGTGAATGAACTGCACTTTATGAGGACATGAACACATGAACTTCATCTCCAGAGTTGCTCTGAGAGTTTATTTCAGATCATTTTACTGAGTGAAGCTAACACACTAAAAAATAAGCACCTTCCGACGACCTGCCAAAATAAAAGTCCGGTTAACCAAGTATTTTTATGTGGACAATTATATTACTATTTAATAGTAAAAAAAAAAAAACTAATTTAGATAAACTAAATGCATCATGCATAAGCTGAAGTTAGTTGTTAACCTTTGAAATTATTCTTTCTATTTTTATGAATGTTTCTTATTTATACATTTGTATTAGGCCTATATTGCATTTTGAATGTAATATGGCAATGAAATGTACTAAATGGGTTTAGTTTTTCACAGATATTAATGTATGCAATTTCAGCAATAAATATGTTAATTTTTCTAAAAAGGAAACAAATTAGTTGTTCATTTTAAGAGACCTGTCTTATTTTCTCTTGTATATTTAGTATTGCTCTTAATAAAGAAAATTACTTATTATCCGAATACCCGATTAATCGATGGAAAAATCGATAGCTGCAGCCCTAGTTTATAGGGCTGTGACGGTAGCAGTTTTTTACCACCGCGGTGGTAATAGACAAATCGACCGCGGTGGTTGAGAAATATATTATTTATATAAATAATATTTATATTATTATATTTGCCTGTAGCAACCACATGACGAGTGGAAGAGAAATATAGACCTTATTTAAATACTTGAAATTGTTAAATACTTGAAATTGAAATATGATATCTGAAATAAATGAGGATGAAACATCCGCCAATGTTTAACGCGCAAATCCATCAGTGAAACGGCACACTACAGCATATAAAACATTTAAATAAACATCAGTAAATAATGAAAACTTAAATGATATAAGAAAGCTAAATACTAAATAAAAAAGCTCTTGTTGCAGTAACTTCAGTCAGTGGCGTATTAACCCTTACAGTCCTTAACAATTCCATTTGAAACAAACTGTTTAAACTTACATTGGCTTTCCTATTCAGATTGCCATAAAAACTTTACTTTTTCCGACTCGTTGATGTGAAACTTACTTGTTGACATTGTCCAGATTAAAATGTGTACAGCTGCACTAAATGTGCGTTCAGAAGATGTGCACAGGAGCGCAAATGAATAGATGTCTCGCCGCAACCGCGGCAAAACCTGCGCGCGCTCCGACACTAAGCAAGCAGGTCATAGCCAGTTTTGATTTTACGTATCTGTTCATTTCACAATAAGATCCATTGCAAAACCCGCAGAATAACCTGGGTTTTGCCGTGCAGGCCCGCGCTCGAACGCACCAACGGAAACGTATGCCAATAATTTCTGTTAATGTAAAATCTTTTAAATAAAACCATCCACAACTGAAAGGCTACAACTACCAATCTTTATCGCAACTCTCATATTTATTACACCTATATTTGTCAGTGACGTGCACTACCGCCGGTGGCAGTTCTCCACCGTCATGGCACTTTACCACCGTGGTGGTGCGGTTGTCACGGCCACCGTCACAGCCCTACTAGTTTAGTTTAAATAAGTATGCTGGTCAGTGGTCAGCTACGTTGACAATCCCTTACGAAAATTGTTTTTACAACAGTAAAAAAAAGAAAGAGATGTACTCACTTTTGTTGCCAGCAGTTTAGACATTAATGGCTGTGTGTTGAGTTATTTTGAGGGGACACTAAATTTACACTGTTATACAAGCTGTACACTCACTACTTTACATTGTAGCAAAGTGTCATTTCTTCAGTGTTGTCACATGAAAAGATAAAATATTTACAAAAATGTGAGGGGTGTACTTATTTCTTTGAGATACTGTATAGTTTGGGCATTTGTTTTACACATTTAAAACAGTCAGGGGACAAACCTTGATAAATCGCGAAACTGGCAGAATTAGTAAAAAAACGTGATGCAGATTTTTGGTCAAACTGGCCAGCACTAATTTTGGGGTTAGGCTGTTTTACCATTGGCAAAATATTCATGCACATGCACCACTTACACTTGAAAAAAAGTTAAAAATGTCTTTTTCTCACTCTACATTTTCAGTGAGATGTCTTTGGTTTTCCCGCGACCCAAAACGAGTGTGATTGGTAAGAAGGACAAGAGACTCATGGCTGAGGTGAACGCCTCTCCGCTCAAACACTTTGTCACTGCCAAGAAAAAGATCAACGGTATCTTTGAACAACTGGCCGCCTACATTAAGGAGAGCTCAGCATTTTTGGAAGGTAACTGCTGCAATTCATCTTTTGACCAGGAGCTTTAAGCTTATTGTTGCATGCTGTTCATCTTTCGTGCTGAGAAGAGAAGCTGCTTGATTCTGACTCGCACACAGCAGATGGGGAAGATGTGTTGCGTAACAGACTGGAAGATGGCTGAAAGCTTAGGAAGAAAAACCTAGTTTAAGCGTGTCATGTCAATAAAGCTGCTACTAATCTGCATTCAGAGCTCATAAGTTGTTTCAGTAACTTTACCATTGAAGCTTTTGGTATTATAGTAGATTGATTTGAGGTAAAGCATATTTTGGCCTTATCATAGGTTTGACACAATGTTTTTCATTATAAAGACCCTGGAATTTTTAATGACTTGATAAAAGCAATTTGTTTAATGTATCGTCTCATAGACAGTGCTTTTTTACAGTTTAGTGTCAGAATTGTGACGTTTAACTGTTATTTGCACTGACCACTTAAAGGTTTGTATTGTGATGACAATACTGTCTGGACTAGTGTTGTCAAAAGTACCGGTACTTCGGGTCCAAGTCGGTACCTAAAAATAAAAAAGTTGTCGGTACCTAATTTTCACAAGACCCGGTAGTACCGACGTACCGGGTCAACCGGGTACTGGTGCTCTGTCTGACAGGTTGTCAGTCGGAAACTTTTTATAGACGCAATAAGACGTGATGAGCGGATAAGCACGGCTCCGATCCACAAGAGATGCGAACAGAAATACTTCAGATTAAAGTCATATCACGAAGAAAACGAACAGAGTTTTGTGGTGAAACGAGGAAGCATCCGGATTTAAGTTAACAAGTTCAAGCGGTAAGTTTCAAATTCTGTTCGCGTTTGCATTATGAATGTTGTAGCATATGTTAAGTTAAAGGTTACGTCAAAATAAACATCCCTGTTTGCGTGTTAATTTGTTAGCACCAATGCTAATCCAGTCAAGTGTCCTTATTAACCATTTAATGCTTTTATAACTGTAATGGAGTAAAATNATATATATATATATATATATATATATATTAGGGCTGTCAATAAATAGATAAAATTAATCACGATTAATCACACCCTTTTCGTGCGAATAACTGTGATTTCACTTATAGTGAAATTAAACACATCACACACAGCTTTGATGTTATCAGCCCTGTGGTGGAAAATGAAACCATTTACGTACCGGCTGGCATGGATTGGGACAGAGTGGAACGATTAAGCAACGAAAACGATTCGGCGCGATGGTGGAAAAGTGCTCAATGTTAAACAGACCCTTCACCTGGGACCCGAAGTAATACATTTGGGACCCGACCCGGACCCAGACCTCTAATATACAGTATTACCGGTGAAAAGTTTAGGATCACTCTATTTATATTTTTCCACAGTTTAGAATAATAGGTCTCAACCTAGGAAGCCTTTTATACAGTACTGAATTTCCATCTATGCTGGACTCTTATTAGTCAATAAAAAATATTATTTATTATTTGGTCCAAATGACCGTGGTGTATATATATTAGGGCTGTAGTCAAGTCCACCATTGTCGAGTCCAAGACAAGTCCAAGACCAGGACTAGTCGAGACCGAGTCAAGTCCGAGTCCAAAGAGGTTCGAGTCTAGGGCTGAAACGATTCCTCGAGTAACTCGAGTTATTCGAATACAAAAAATCATCGAGGCAATTTTTGTTGCCTCGAAGCCTCGTTTAATCCATTTAAGTACAGTACACACGGAGCACTGCGTTTCCCCACGGACCGTTATTACTGACGCACAGCCCGCTAAACTCTATTCATGTTACAGGGCTCTCAAGTCTCATGCAAATGCATTCACCGTGCGACACACGCGTTTTAGTCTGTTCACACGCTCACACGTGTTTCTCTTGCTGATAAATAACTGATAGCTTATAGGGCTGTGACGGTTGCCGTAACAACCGCACCACCGCCATGGTAAAGTGCCATGACAATGGTGAACTGCCACCGGCGGTAGTGCACGTCACTCTGACAAATATAGGTGTAATAAATATGAGAGTTGCGATAACGATTGCTAGTTGTAGCCTTTCAGTTGTGGATGGTTTTATTTAAAAGATTTTAAATTAACAGAAATTATTGGCATACGTTTCCGTTGGTGCGTTCGAGCGCTGGCCTGCACGGCAAAACCCAGGTTATTCTGCGGGTTTTGCAATGGATTTTATTGTGAAATGAACAGATACGTAAAATCAAAACTGGCTATGACCCGCTTGCTTTTTTAGTCGGAGCGCGCGCAGGTTTTGCCGCGGTTGCGGAGAGACATCTCTTCATTTGAGCTCCTGTGCACATCTTCTGAACGCGCATTTAGTGCAGCTGTACACATTTTAATCTGGACAATGTCAACAAGTAAGTTTCACATCAACGAGTCGGAAAAAGTAAAGTTTTTATGGCAATTTGAATAGGAAAGCCAATGTAGGTTTAAACAGTTTGTTTCAAATGGAATTGTTAAGGACTGTAAGGGTTAATACGCCACTGACTGAAGTTACTGCAACAAGAGCTTTTTTATTTAGTATTTAGCTTTCTTATATCATTTAAGTTTTCATTATTTACTGATGTTTATTTAAATGTTTTTTATATGCTGTAGTGTGCCGTTTCACTGATGGATTTGCACGTTAAACATTGACTGATGTTTCATCCTCATTTATTTCAGATATCATATTTCAATTATTTTACAATTTCAAGTATTTAAATAAGGTCTATATTTCTCTTCCACTCGTCATGTGGTTGCTACACGCAAATATAATAATATAAATATTATTTATATAAATAATATATATTTCTCAACCACCGCGGTCGATTTGTCTATTACCACCGTGGTGGTAAAAAACTGCCACCGCCCTAATAGCTAATTGAAATGGTGAACTGATATTTTACTTAGTTTTAGTCTATTTTACGAGTGAAACTTGTTTTCCGGCTGCATTGAGTCCATCAAACTAGATGCGGACTAGTGGACACCGAATCCTGTTATTTACACATTTCATCTGTCTGGTCTGCGTGTCTGAGTGAATGAACTGCACAGTTTAACGTGCTACACGCGTGATGCTCATGAATTTGTCTGCGTCTGCGCTGAATGAGGACATGAACTTCACCTCCAGAGTTGCTCTGAGAGTTTATTTCACAAACATGTTATTGTTTGAGTGAAGAAACAGACATACTAAAAAATAAGGGTCTTCTGACAGCCTGCCAAAATAAAAGTCATAGGCTATTGTTTGAAATTATTAGTTCCATTTTTATTCATGTTTCTTATTTATATATTTGTATTATATTGCATTTTGAATTTAATATGGCAATGGAATGTACTAAATGGGTTTAGTTTTCACAGATATTAATGTTTGCAATTTCAGCAATAAAAACTTTAATTGTTCTAAAAAGGAAACAAATTAGTTGTTTTACTCATTTTTAAGAGACCTGTCTTATTTTCTCTTGTATATTTAGTATTGCTTTTTAATAAAAAAAAGTACTTATTATCCGAATACCCGATTAATCGATGGAAAAATCAGTAGAATACTCGATTAGTAAAAGAATCGATAGCTGCAGCCTATCGAGTCCAAGTCAAGTCCAAGTCCAGAGAGGTTCGAGTCCAAGTCAAGACCGAGTCCAATTGAGACAGTCAAGCAGAGACAGAAAAAAATCATGACTACAAGACCACATATTAGCTATTGATAATTTATGTGATGCAAGAGACAGCATATCTTCTATTCTAAGATAATCATTTTCATTATTGTTTGTAATGATCAAAAAGCAGATAAAATAAGGTCATTTTATTTTTACTATATAGGTATAGCACTAAAGTCACAAAGCCGAAGTGTAACTGTTTATTACTTTTTTAAGAACTTTTTTATCAGCCCTCCTAACAGCAAGGTTGTGCAGCAATGAACACTTTTGTGCGTGTGTGTGCGTGGTGTGCGGCTGCTGCACCGTGCGCGTTCACTAGAGGACGCTAGAAGAGCAGAGGCTCCACGGGTCGTTTATAAGCACGTTATAAGCACGTCGGTGCCCATCCTTAAATAACATGTTCATCACAATGACAATAAAAATACATCAATCTTATCTTTAAGCCCTACTTTCAAACTTCTAAAATACTCAAATGCAATGCTAACTCTGAACATGGCATTAACTTACCTCTCTTTGTGATGCCTTTGCAGGTGTCTTACGAAATTGGATGTTGTCCCACATGTTTCGGGGAAAGTTTTGTTGCAAAAAGTTTCCTTTTAAGCGCACTGTCGATACATTTATTATGTTTGTAAATACCAATCTGTATTATGCCGCTGCTCGCTGACATCGTGACTGATGAATGATTGATCGCTGGTTCGCGCCGACCACGCGGTAGTGATGTTTCGTTCGTGAACGAATCGTTCTTTTGAAACGAATCTTTTAACGTGAACGAATCGTTCTCGTTCACGAAATGCAATGACTCATATTTCTCGTTCACTGAAATCTCTCCCTCGAGCACAGAGCGTCTTGGCTTAAAAGAGTGTCTAACGCACGAGCCAATGGCGTTCGAGAGTGAGCTTTGACAAAGCATATGATTGGTTGAATGAACTAGAACGAATACGCCCTTCACTGAACGAGCCTGTGTTCTGAGTCTGAACGAGACCCGCTGATTCTCGTTCATGAATCGAAATTAACGATCAGTCATCTCGTTCGTAAGTGAACGAAAGGACCCGCTGATTCTCGTTCGTGAACGAGCTGTTACTTCTGCCTCGTAAACGAAATGAAAGATGAGGTCTCTTGTTCAACAAGTACAGAAACGGACACAATGTAAAGATCCTTACGAAAATAATTAAATAATGCAAGCTGATGGTTAAATGTAACAAAGACAAATTAACATTGTCATTTTTATTGCATGGAAAATGTCAAGCCCTGTTTACTCAGTTATTGTACTGCAAGCACAGGTGTTTGTGTGCATTTTGTATCATTTATTGTTCTTTCAAATAAAAATGACTTCATTACATTTAATTCATGTCATGCACTTCTCTAAAAACTGTAAAACAAAAAAGTATTGGTTAGCTCTCATTCGCGTCACGTCAGCAAATAGCATTCCAGTTCCGGCTGTGAAGGGACGTGTAATTGGTTAGATCTTCCACCGAACGAATACGCCCACGCTGACCAAGTCTCTGTTGAATCTGAACGAGAGAGAGAGATCTCGTTCGTGAACGAATTGAACGAACTGGTACATGTCGTTCATGAACGAAATGAACGAATTGAACGAGAGTGTACACTGTAGGTCGGTCATTTAGCATGTGAGTCTCGTTCAGCAATCAGCAGAAAGCGGATGCAAAGCGCTTTGAAAATGTGATCGGTACTTTCCTTATCAATTCGAGCCCGAATCTGATCTGGAAAATGAAGATGATCAAGCCGATACATCAACTTCCCCAGCGCGACTTGAGCAGGTTGTAAAGGATTGGTAAGGTTTTTAAAAAATATATTATGTTAAATAGTTAAAACGAGATACAATATAGCTAAGTGTTTTACCTTTCATATACAACGTTATAAAGATTTGCCGTTAGTGATCAACCAGTGTTACGCCAGGTCTCGTCACGACTCAACAAAGACAATAAACCCCATTATAAACACAACATTTGTTGTCTCTAGTTGGAACAAAATGACTGATTATTAGGACTTATGTTGTCTTTTTTCACGTGTCTGCATTTGCAGATCACACAAAGAAACAACATGCGCTACAAACACACGACAAACTCAACTCGCGTTAGTCCATAACTAAGTCTTTTACAATGAAAATATACTTACAGGCTGCGAATCTGAAGCACCAGACTGTCTTTGCGAAGGTGTAATGGTTGGAATTGCCCACTTTTTAACAAAAGCTTTTGTGCATAGCCAGCCTTGATCTCTCCCAGGTTCATGAAGCAATCATCTGTGAAATATGCTGCACACACTTGAATATTCGGATTGTACTATTCTGGAACAGTATTATGAATAAAATGTAACCATTCATTTTTAGTTGTCTCATCTTTTGGAAGGGAAAACAAAGAGGCTTTCTTTTTGCAACGAAACACACAGTTTCTCCACGACATGGCTGTGGTGGCGACGATACAATGAGATTTACAAGTACGCCCACCTTGCTTGCGTATAGATTTGGGCGGTCTTAGTCAAGTCATACCACAAAATGACGTAGATTCGTGGGGGTGTGGTTACACGAGGCATTTCAGACAGGTCTGGGTGAGCATTCGCTTTTAGATAGAATGCATCTTTTGTTCCGACACTTTAATTTTTGCAATTTTACGTGTCTATTACATGCATGGGCAACTTATAACACACCAAAGACATGTATTCGCGCCATATGACCCCTTTAAAAAATATTTAAAACATTGTTTCTATTTGCAATTGTAGAATACAAATCAATACATATATTTAGGAAAAGTTCAAAAATTTGCATGTCTTGTCATGCTGTCAGTCTGTCACATTGCTGTTGGATGACTTTGTCACTCATGCACTGGCGGATCTAGGGGTTGGCCCCAGTTGATATCTTATTGGCCCCTGAAGTGCCCCTGTCCTCTCAGTGCCTCTGTAGCCTACACCTGATATGCATTTTGGTAGATCGGATCACAAGTGGATGACGTTAAATACAGGTGAAACGGGGTGTGAAACGTTTTGAGCTTGTCGGCTTTCTACCACTTCCAGAATAAATCGAAAACGCATTTGACCGGATTATGTTTGTGGTGTAGATGTGGTGAAGGTAGGGCTGTCACGATTAATAAATGTCTCATCACGATTGTTTGGCCTCATCGCGATGGTTTCAGATCATCGCAATTATTGCACATCTCTATAGAAGACACTAGGGGGAGCTATAGTGCCTCCATATTACATATTTTAGTGTATTTATTGTAACTAAAGCATGGTAATACTTGTAAAATATACCACCACAGCACCATAAAAATTAAAGCTGCAAGCAGCGATGATCGGGCCCTCGTGCAAAAGTGCAACCGCAACCCAGTGCCATCACCACCTGTCGGCCTCAGGAACAGTGAACGGTGGGCAACGTGCATGTAAGGAGTTACATTATAGATTTTTCCGTGCCATATTTCCTATTGCCAGCTGGTGGCGCTATGACTATAAGTGAACACTGACGTGGATATGTGTTCAGGCCAGGACTCTTATCAAACATATGAAGTATGAGGCTTGTCGGACATTGCGTGCCTGAGTTACTGTAGCTTCCTGTTTCATGGCGAAACATCAAACTTTATCAGGTCGCCACGGACACGCCCCTCAATGAAAAGTCAGGATCATGAAATGTATCATCACAAAGGTCTGAAGATCATACTGGCTATACAGTTCAAATATGATGCTGACCTGTTTGAAGCTCTATGAGCAGTTAAAAACTGTTTAAAACATGCCATTTCCTGTTTCCTGCAGGTGGCGCTATAACTGTATCTGAATATTGCCACGTAAAGAAAAAAAGTAAATGATAGGTGATAAAATTAATGCAGGCGAATTATAGTAGGATCTGTTATTTATTTAAATGCGTCACATTCCCTTTTGCCAGCTGGTGGTGCTATCGCTATAAGTGAACACCGACATGGATATGTGTTCAGGCCAGGACTCTTATCAAACATGTGAAGTGTGAGACTGGTCGGACATTGTGTGCCTGAGTTACTACAGCTTCCTGTTTCATGGCGAAACATCAAACTTTTTCATGCCGCCACGCACAGGCCCCTCAACTAAAAGTCAGGATCATGAAATGTATCATCACAAAGGTCTGAAGATCATACTGGCTATGCTGGTCAAATATGATGCTGACTTGTTTGAATCTGTATGAGGAGTAAATCACAGTTTAAAACATGCTACTTCCTGTTTCCTGCAGGTGGCGCTATAACAGTATCTGAATATTACCATGTAGATGTCTTCAGGCCAGGACTTTTATCAAATGTGTGAAGTGTGAGACTGTTCGGACATTTTGTGCCTGAGTTACTATAACTTCCTGTTTCATGGCGAAACATCAAACTTTGTCAGGCCGCCATGGACACGCCCCTCAACAAAAAGTCAGGAACTTGCAATGTATCATCACAAAGGTCTGAAGATCATACTGGCCAAATATATTGCTGACCTGTTTGAATCTCTATGAGTTAATCACAGTTTAAAACATGCCACTTCCTGTTTCCTGCAGGTGGCGCTATAACTGTATCTGAATATTACCATGTAGATGTCTTCAGGCCAGGACTTTTATCAAATGTGTGAAGTCTGGGTGAAGTCTGGGGCCTGTTGCACATTGTAGGCCTGAGTTACAACAGCTTCCTGTTCATGGCGAAACGCCAAACTTTGGATGGCCGCCAGGGTCACGTTCCCCCATGAAAAGTCAGGATCTCCGCAATTTAGCTTCGCAAAGGCCTTAAGATTAGAATGACATGAAGATGATGTTGATCGGATTAAAACTCTAGGAGGAGTTCGTTAAAGTACGACGACTGGAAATTGAAACAAATTACAAAATTGCACAGGAAATCAAAAATAACGGACTTCCTGTTGGGTTTAGAGATATGCTCCAAGAGACTTTTCTTAATGATTCGGGGTGTTCTATCAGCCCACCAAATTTGGTGCATGTACGTATTGCGTAGTGGCCTGGGCAGTTCTAGGTGGCGCTAGCGAGCCATTTTGCCACGCCTAATTTTAAAACCCATATCAGACGTAAATTTTTGCAAGGTCTGATGCGTGTGCAAATTATTGTGAGTTTTTGAGCATGTTTAGGCCTTCAAATTAGCGATCAAAGAGGGAGAAGAAGAAGAAGAAGAAGAAGAAGAATAAACAACACAGAAAAAAAAGGCTCTGCACTACGGTGCAAGCCGGTGGCTTGCTCCTCCGTGCTCGGGCCCTAATTAAGGCTGCAAGCAGCGATGATAGGGCCCTCGCGCAAAAGTGCAACCGCAACCCTGTGCCATCACCACCCGTCGGCCTCAGGAACAGTGAACGGTGGGCAACGTGCATATAAGGAGTTACATTATAGATTTTTCTGTGCCATATTTCCTATTGCCAGCTGGTGGCGCTATTACTATAAGTGAACACTGACGTGGATGTGTTCAGGCCAGGACTCTTATAAAACATATGAAGTGTGAGGCCGGTCGGACATTGCGTTCCTGAGTTACTATAGCTTCCTGTTTCATGGCGAAACATCAAACTTTGTCACGCCTCCACGGACACGCCCCTCAGCAAAAAGTTAAGATCTTTCAATGTATCATCACAAATGTCTGAAGATCATACTGGCGCAAATATGATGCTGACCTGTTTGAATCTCTATGAGGAGTTAATCACGGTTTAAAACACGTCACTTCCTGTTTCCAGCAGGTGGCGCTATAACTGTATCTGAAAATTACCATGTAGATGTCTTCAGGCCAGGACTTTTATCAAATGTGTGAAGTCTGGGTGAAGTCTGGTGCCTGTTGGACATTGTATGTATGAGTTACAACAACTTCCTGTTCATGGCGAAACTCCAAACTTTGGCAGGCCGCCAGGGTCACGTTCCCCCACGAAAAGTCAAGATCTCCGCAATTTAGCTTCGCAAAGGCCTTAAAATGAGAATGACATGAAGATGATGTTGATCGGATTAAAACTGATGTTGATCGGATTAAAACTCTAGGAGGAGTTCGTTAAAGTACGATGACTGGAAATTGAAACAAATTACAAAATTGCACAGGAAATCAAAAATAGCGGACTTCCTGTTTGGTTTAGAGATATTATGCTCCAAGAGACTTTTCTTAATGATTCGGGGTGTTCTATCAGCCCACCAAATTTGGTGCATATACGTATTGCGTAGTGGCCTGGGCAGTTCTAGGTGGCGCTAGCGAGCCATTTTGCCACGCCTAATTTTAAAACCCATATCAGACATAAATTTTTGCAAGGTCTGATGCGTGTGCAAATTATTGTGAGTTTTTGAGCATGTTTAGGCCTTCAAATTAGCGATCAAAGAGGGAGAAGAAGAAGAAGAA